>NC_051182.1:127008934-127059883 GCF_013339695.2 Rhipicephalus sanguineus
AAGGGGCTGAGACAGGGGATGCCTCTGTCCCCGCTGTTATTCATGCTGTACATGGCGAGGGATGGAAAAAACGCTAGAAGGTAGCAACATTGGATTTAATTTGTCACACAAACAGGTCGGAGCGATGGTTGAGCAGAAGCTTCCTGGTCTATTTTATGCTGATGATATTGTCTTATTTGCGGACAGTCAAGATGATATACAGCGACTGGCAGATATATGCGGAAGGGAGTGTGAGGCTCTAGGACTAGGATTTAGTGCAACAAAATGTGGATTGATGGTATTCAATGATCACGGAGACCATACGGTCTTAATACAGGGCCAAAAAATACCGAGGGTAAGCGAGTACAAGTACCTCGGAGTATGGGTAATGAGGGGGATAGATATATGGAAGTACAAGAGGAAAGCATCGGTAGAAAGGGGAAAGAGGAATGCTGCAATTATGAAGCACAGAGCTTTATGGGGATACAATAGGTACGAGGTGCTTCGAGGGCTGTGGAAGGGTGTGATGGTTCCGGGGCTTACATTTGGGAACTCAGTGGTGTGCATGAAGTCAGAGGTGCAATCAGGAATGGATGTAAATCAAAGGACGGTGGGCCGCCTTGCGTTGGGCGCTCACGGGAAGACGACAAATGAGGCGGTAAAGGGTGATATGGGATGGACAGGCTTTGAAGTGAGGGAAGCGCAGAGCAAAATGAGATTCGAAGAGAGGCTGAGGAAAATGAAGGAGAGTAGATGGGCAGAGAAGGTTTTCAGGTATTTGTATAGAAAAAGCGTTGACACGCAGTGGAGAAAAAGAACTAGGAGGCTCACCAGTAAATATACGGCTGGCAGTGCGGGCGATATGACAAGGAGCATTAAGCGGAAGGTCAGAGAGGCGGAGAGGACTTATTGGATGACAGCGATGGAAAAGAAGCCGGCTCTGAGTAAACTACCGAAAAGGAAAAAACGAAATAAGGAGGGAATGGTTTTTATGATAATTCAAGGGGAAGCGCTTTACTGTTTGAAGCAAGGTCGGGCTGCCTTAGAACGCGTAGTTATAAAGCGAAATTCAGTAACGAAGAAGAACAATGTACATGCTGCGGGGGAACTAAGGAAACGATGGAACATGTACTGATTGAATGTGGCGATATTCACCCAGGTATACGTGTGGGCACGAGTCTACATGAAGCCTTGGGTTTTAGGGACAACAATGGAAAGCTGAACACGTCCGCGATAGAAATAAGTAAGAGACGGTTAGAGTATTGGTGGCAGAAAAGTAGAGATAAAGTACAAAAATAAATAACTGGGAAAAAAAAAGGTCATTCTGCCTTAAGAGGCAGAGAGATGGACCGTGAATTTATATTTTTTTGGTATAATAACGTAGATTTAATCAATGTAGATAAGGCATTAGGACAACATGAAACAAGGAAGTTTTTTTTTCTTTCCTTTTTTTTCGCCTTCGAGCCTGGTGGCAGACATGTCACCGCCCCGTTATAAAGGGGACGCTCATAGCATCCATCCATCCATCCACAGCTCCACCTACTTATATGAGGTTGAACCGGTTGAACATCTATCTATCGAAACTATGCTCTGCTGCGCCGGGATTGTTTTGATGCTACAGAATGTACATTTTGGAGGCACATGTCGGGGCCTATTGCCCCGTAAACGCGTGGATAACGTCGCTACACCGTGTGATGCTTCGACAAATAAAGACAGCAAGCCTAACGTGCAGTCTCCGGGTGAGAGCCTCTTTGCAGTATCCGTCTCTTTTAAAGTGAACGCGATCACGCTGGCCGAGCGAAACGTACGAGTTCCGTCGTTCCATTTCGCGAGGTTTTCGTCACTACAGCTTTGCCTGCTTGATTTTATTGTCATATCGTTCGATATTAAGCTCAGCGGGACCGGTTTTTGTGATTACCAGTGCCGCATACTCTTTATCAGTCGAGAACGATGCACTCGCTAGGCCTAAATCTATTGCTCGCTTCACTGGCTTGGCGTCAGCCATCTTGATTTTGATGGGGGAGGAAACGGTTAATTTCTCCATTGAAAAGGGAGGAAAGGTTCCTCCATTTGAAGATGAACATTGGGGACATCGCCGTTTCTCCCTTAAAGGAGAGAGGGTCACTCCATTTTTTTTTAAGAGTGCTTGGCTTCCCAATGTGCTCGAGCCCACTGCCTTATTCGTCGCTGCAAGCCGCCGCGATCGCTGCAAGCTTCATATTGTTACGGATGATATGGGTTTATTTACAATGAGGTCAATGAAGCGGCAGGCAAAAGACAAGGGACGATCCGATGATGCCGAGCACCAAATCCCTCGCGCCCGTTCTTCTTCTTCGTTCTTCTTTCGCGCTCTTCCAGCGCCGCGTTACATTTTCCTCGGGGCCAGACGAAGCTCACCGAGCAAGTCAGAGGGCTCGCTGAGTGCAGGGCTTCAGTCGTGCAACATGGACAAGTTGCGTCTTGCGTGAACGGCGGTTGCCAGCTGTCACTTTTGCGATGACGTAGGTGACGTCGCTCAAACCTTTAACGACGACGAATGGACCGGTGTACTTAGAAAGAAGCTTTTGGCAAAGTCCCTGCTTTCTTAGTGGTGTCCACAACCATACGAGATCACCTGTTGCAAAGGTGACTGGCAAATGTCTTGCGTCGTAACGGGCCTTAGCACGGGAATGGGACGAGAGAGTTCTGAGCCGGGCCAGTCGACGTGCTTCTTCAGCGCGACACAATGTCTGCGCGACACTTGCGTTTTCGTTGGTCGAGAAAGGAAGCACGGTGTCGAGGAAACTTTGAGGATGGCGAGCGTAGAGCAGAAAGAAAGGTGTATAACCTGTTACTTCGTGTTTGGCGGTGTTAAAGGCATACGTTATGAAAGGTAGTACGGCATCCCAGTTCTTATGATCCGCGGAGACATACATTGAAAGCATGTTTATGATGGTACGATTGGTACGCTCAGTTAGCCCGTTGGTTTGCGGGTGGTAAGGCGTGGAATGCCGATACTGGCACCCACAGAGCCGTAGTAGTTCTTCGACAACGTCAGCGGTGAACTGCCGGCCACGATCACTTATTACCACACGGGGAGCTCCGTGACGCAGGATAATCGAATGCAGTAGGAACCAGGACACATCAGATGAGGTGGCTGAAGCAAGTGCCATCGTCTCAGTGTAACGTGTTAGATAATCCACGCAGACGATAATCCAGCGGCGTCCGGTGGAAGACTTCGGGAAAGGGCCGAGCAAATCTATGCCGACTTTTTCGAAAGGCGAAGTCGGTGGCGTAACTTGTTGCAGTGTACCTGCAGGAAGAGCAGTCGGTTGCTTGTGGCGTTGGCATACATCACAACTGGCGACGTAGTGCTTCGTCGTCTTCCACAGTCGAGGCCAGTAGAACCGCTGTCGGATGCGATGAAGCGTCCGAGCAAAGCCAAGGTGCCCAGACGTAATGTCGTCGTGCATTGCTCGGAACACCGCAAGACGCAAGCGTTCTGGGACGACTAGAAGCAGTGGGGCACCATTACTTGAGTAATTCTTGCGGTACAAAACACCGTCACGAATCACAAATTGCGTTGAGTGTCGAGATCTGTTGGTGGCATCAATAATTGGTCTCAGTGATGGGTCGCGCAGCTGCTCCTGACTGAAGATGTCCATACTCGGAAAGTCCAAGCAAGGCAAAGCAGGTCGGTTGGAGACCAAAGCGGAAACCTTTCTTAGCTCTCCCAGTTCGGCACAAATAAACCACTCGACACTTCTCCACTCTCATCGACCCACATCAGCTTGGATATAGAGCAGCGGTGATATTATTCGTTTTCGATGAAAGAAAATGAATTTCCTGAAACAGGAAGAGCGTTTCATCGGTCCATAAAACGTTTATTGGTCCCCGCCCGTATTCGCGTCGTCCATGATGTAAATTTCAGGCCAGGCAAGGCAGAATAAAAAGTTGAGAGAGTTCTAACGTTATACAGCCCCTGCTCAGCGGTAGCCTCCTTTAGAATGCTGGAGCGTGGCGCGAAAGCGTCGCATAGGTGGCCTGCACCGCAGAGAGCCTACAGTGCGTGGTCGTGATATGCGGAAGACAATTTTCACTGCGGAAGCGTATATTGACTAGATTGCTGTGTTGAAGGAAAACTTCACCACATGGGTTCGTTTCCCAGTGTGCAACCACAGGGACCACTGTCGAAAGTGGGGTGGCTCCACCCCCCTAACTTTCCTCAGTGGGGGTTCCAATACCCACGTCCCTTACGGGACGTGGATATGGTTCCCATATCCACGTATCCATATCCATATCCATACGTATCCATATTCATATGGTTCCCATATCCATATACCATATGGTTCCCATATACAGGGTGTCCCAGCTATCACGCAGCACGATTTTAAAAAAGGAGAACGGCGTTACGCGAAGCAAACGTACTGCATATTGCTCCTAGTACAGTGGAGTAGCCAATGCTATTTTTTTCGTTAATGTTCAGTTTAAAGGGATACTGAACAAAATTTTCGCCGCCGCGATAAATGGCCCAATTGAAAAATTGGGTGCTGAAATTTGTTCAAAAAACCTTCATTTCAGCCAGAGACTAGCAGAAAATAATGAATTTAATGCATTTTTCGCAAATTGGCGCGTCTAGCGGCCGCGCCGCGGACTAGAGAGGAAGTGACGCGAAACTCGGCGGATACTGACTCGCCAACCGTGCTCGCTGCAAAATCGCTTACCAATCGACATCGCAAGCCGCCAGCCGCTCCCGCGCGTTTCTCTTAAAACGTGTTCTCACGGTCGGGAAGGTGTTCTTGAGAGGAGAGGTGGAGAAAGGGAAGGTGGCAGGGCAGGAGAGAGCGTGCCGGTTGCCCCCCTCTTGCTGGAGCATTCGACGTCACGGCCGTCGACAAGCGCACTGGCGTGCAGCCGCCGCGCTCTCACAGTCCACTAAAAATACGGCCAACTGCTCGAAATTACATGAAATAAACGCTGTTTATAGCAACAGTCGTGTCGTCCGAGTCGAATGCAAGTGTTTTCGTAGCTTTTTCAAATTTTTGTTCAGTACCCTTTAATTCAATTCAGTTCTATGCTGTACCGGGAAAAACAAGACTAAACATAATCCGAAACAGCAATTAACTCTTCTCCAAAAGAATCTGCCCATATATGATCAAACTTTTTTTTACTTCTATTTTGCTCTAGAATAGCGAAAATTCGAAGTTCTGATAAATCGTCACTGTCGTACGCACACATTTTCTGAAAAATCAGCTTCGCCGTAACAATATGAAAATCTGGAAGGGCATTCGATTGGCTGGTGAAAACGTTTATTCAGTGTCCTCCAGTTCGACATCCCGTGCCCAGGTCTGCCACGTCGGGACGTACGATCATGAAGGTCATTCGATTGGTTGGTAAAGCTTTTATTGAGTGTCCTGCAGTTTGATGACCCGGTTTAAGGTCTCCCACGTCGGGACGTCCAGGTTTTACCTGGTTGCCGCCTCGCGGGCCTGCTGAACCGCACACAATTGGTCGACGAGTTCGTAGCTGAGCAAAGCGCATTCCCACCTCGCCTAAGAGAGTCGGGACAGAATTATTTCAGTTTTTGCTACGCATTCCCAGAGCGTAGGATTCATTGTAGCGGTATTATGCTCAAAAACTGTGCCAGTGCTGGTGTGGTATACGCCTCGGGGTACATTCTGTGATACACAGGACCTGTTTAGTGTAGTTGCGGGCTTGGAGCTGTCTCTAAGTGACAGCCTGCACCCTGCAGAGCTTGGCTTTTGGCGGGAGAAATTCCATTCGATAACACTAGGAGTAAAGCATCTGGAAACCTATATCTTCTGCCAATCACATCTATACTTTTGTACCTGTTCTCGCGGGGCCGCACGAACACTAGCGCCATTTTTTTTTTCAGGTGTTCACAGTGGAAGACTCCGCGGCATGCATTGTAGAGCAGTGTCGCCCGTAGTCTTGGAGGAGTAGCAGATATCGTCCAGCCGCAGGTAGCGCCTCAGGTGCTTCCAGCAGTACTCGTTGAGGTCTTGCAACTGCTTGCGCCCGTCTTCGCGTGGGTGACAAGTGACTCTGTGTTGCACGACACCAGCCACGCGCATGAACCCGTGCATATCTTGGATGTGACTGAGCCGAGTTGTAACCATGTAGGCCGCCACGGCATCGCTGACGGAGAGCACTTCGGCGAGCTCTTCCATCAGCGCTGGATGACGGGAAACGGTTTCCATGGCACCGGCACAGCGCCTATCGGCACAAAAAGAGACAATCTTGTGATGGCGTTAAAGTAAAAATGGTCTGTACATACTGAAGTGACCTGAGGGCACTGCAAGCGAATTTTAGCCCATATGAGAGTGAAACGACTTGTCCTCTCGAGCGTTTCCCGGTGGGAGTTTAATATACTCTGACCGAGCGGAGTAAACAGATCCCTCCCCTACTGGCCGATTCTTTTAGATGGACTGATGGGAGTACTTCTTTACATTGATTAGGGAACTTTTGCAGGTAGGTATGAGGGTATTTCTTTATTTTCGGAAAATAAGAAACGCTCTTTCGTATTGCACCATGAGCTAGAAAACGTCCAATCACACTAGCATCGAAGGACACAAATTGATTACACGCATATAAAGATATACACCAAAGCATACCACCACCTCGACCTACCGCTCGCGCTGTACAATCATACACCGGCCACCCAGTATATATATAGGCATGCATATTTCGACCTGCCATGTAAGTCAGTGGGACACTTGTGTTCTTCGTAATTAAACAATAAAGATTCATATCATACGTGTAAGTTTAGGGTTGGCTCATAGGTAGCCCTGAATCACACTGATCTGTTAATATAAACCCGATTAACATTCAACACATTTTTATATATAGAGCATTCCAATTATCACCTCGCATTCTGTCGTATGGGCTGAATCCGCCGATACCGATAACAATTTTTCGAGCAAAGCCATGCTACACGAGATACAGGGAAAAAAAAACAAATTTTGTCAGCGAAATGTGCTATGTCTGAGCGCCATGGCTGGCACACTTGGCAAGGACAGACTTATATACAGGGTTTTTCAGCTAACTTGCGCAATGTTTTTTTTTTTTGATTTCGAGAACTTTAAACAAAGCTGGAAAAAATAAATAGGGTAGCACATATAAAACTATCCGATGCTTCTGAGCAAATGCTGCAACTTTTCTATTACTATTTTAAAAGTTAATTAAGCAATATTTGTTAATTACCCACATGACGTATTAACAGTTAACATAAATGAAATAACCCGACGTTATTGAACACGGGCTAACACTTTTGTATTGAAAATTCTTCGCTAGAGTTACTATTTTAAAATTTAATGGAGCAATCCTTCTTAATTATCCAGTATGGCGGATTCGGAAAAATATCATGGCGTGTTCCATGTGGCTCAGAACTATACTGGGCCAATTATACAATTAAAGAGCATGTTCTTTTTTAATACTTGGCGCAAGTTAATTGAAACACCCTGTATATAGGATGCGAATGCTAACCCATTCCCACTCATTAAACGGGACGACGAAATACTCTTAAGCTGAGCAGTGTAGTTATTTATAGCAGGCGAACTTTCACGGTTACACTAAATACGCGAATGAGACCACTCAAGCAACCCTGAATGGCGAGGTTCCGCGCTGCCAAACTCGAGGACGCGGGTTCCATTCCCGGCTACGTCGACTACGTTTTGAAGATGGCAAAATGCAAGAAATACCCGTGTACTTGTAATATCGTGCACCCTAATGAACCCCATTTGATCAAAATTAAACCGGGTTGCTTATCTACGGTGCACCTAATTATCAGTATCATGGTTCTACCATTTATTCGTTATTACAAGCATGAATCAGCCCGAAAACTGCAAAAGAAAAGGATTTTGTAAGCTTACCCGTCGCACCTGGTCAGTTTCACATAATCAGCGGCCCGGGCCACGATGCCAGCGTTCCGCCAAGCCATGTTGTACCAAGCGAACCACACTGATTCCGGTGTCATCGTACGACGACACAACAGTCTGAAGCTGCAAAGGGTGTAGTTCTTGGAGACTTCAGCGGTTGAGGACTCAACATTACACCACGATATGTCTGAAAATGGGTATAGCTTGACGCTGAGTCTTCGGATTGTCTTGCTGGATTGCACTACATTAAGGAGACGTTTCAGGTTTTCGGCACGCTCCCATTCTGCGTAGACGGTGACGTCGAGTTCTCTTATGCTAGTGTTCTGCGATAGCGACTCCGAAATGGTTGACCAGATATTGTCAATACTTGGCACATCCTGTCTCGTGTCACTACTAAGAAAGAGTTTCTTCAGCGTAGTCGTTTCCTGTATGAACTGAGCAGCATCCAGTGAATGTCCTTCCAAGCGCGACAGTTCCAATCGCAGCTGCGTCACTCGGCCACTGCCGAAAGAGCAGAACTGTCTCAATAAATTCATCGGTTTACTTCTAATTCCTCTGCCAGCAAGTGGTACAACAAGCTCCACTGAAGCAACGTTGTCTAGGGCGCGCATATGTGGGTCAAATGTCTCAAAGGTGAATCTTACTTTGTGTTTAGCGGCGCTGTTCTCCAGGCACTTACACGCTTCGAACAGGTCCTCATGCAGCCCGTGGTGCAGTCCGTAACGCTCCAACACAAGCACTTTATCGTACTCATTCTCCGACAGCTCCACGGTGAGTTCCTTCAGACTTCTGTGAGTAGACACAATTTCGAAAATTTGGCTCCACCCTCCACGAGGTATCATCGTGAACGGTAACTTCATATGTTGCAACTCGCTGTTCCCGGCGAGGCACCGGAGGCATTCGTCAAAACCCTCGAAATCACGAAACACGAAATAATCAGCGACGTTTGAAATCGTGAAGCTCCTTAACACTGTATTGTAAAAGAACATGTCCCGCAGGAGCAAGAATACTCGATCACCGACACCACATCCAAATAAATTAAGCTTGGACACACTCCTGTTACGACACATGCCGGTCAGGGTGCATTGCATGATACCACAGTTATTCGCATGAACATTTAACTTGTCTAACACTGAGTTTTGTTCCAGATATTCAGTGAACGCGTTGCTTTCTCTTGCGAGAATATTTGTGCAATAGCTATCGCTCACTGACAACTCTCGCACGGTAGAGTTTTCCTTCAGAGCCGCCACTAATAAGACGAACGCGTCATTCGTACAAGCAGGAACTGAAAGGTCGAGCGTGGTCAGCGTCTTCGTACGTAAGGCTGCCGAGATGGCCTCCGCAACTTTTATGTCCAGGTCATGGGACAGGACCTCGAGTTTCTGTAGCTGTGCGACAGAAGAAATGATCTTGCTAACGCCTTTTGAGTAGGAACTGTCCACTTTTAGCGACTTCAAGGAGCAGTTGCCATCGAGGACTCCCTGAAGAACCCCTTCCTGGAATTCACGAAGAAATACGTCGTTCACGTGCAGGAACGTCACGCATGAATGGGTCTTCAGCAGCCAAGACAAGAGTCCGAATGCCTCAAGTGTCCCTGGTTCGTGCCAAAGAGTAAATCCAGGAGCTTGAGAATCCACCACAGCCAGCTGGCCATCTCCGTCCGATAACTCGCGCAGTCGGAGCCCAATCGAGCACAGCAGCTTGTTCAATGAGGGAAGGTGGTCCACTATCTGGCACGTCTTGTCCTCTTCAGCCGTACATGGCCATTCCAGATTTCTTTGGATGTTCTCAGAAAGGATTTCATTTGACGGGTCTTCCATATGTGCCCCGTCTTCAAAAAGGCTCCTACATTCCCCTTCTTCAGTAGAACTCATACCTGATAGGTCTTCAGGAAGGCTCACATCTGGTGAATCTTCATAATCTGTCATACCTGATAGGTCTTCAGGAAGGCTCACATCTGGTGAATCTTCATAATCTGTCCCTTCGTTGGATAAATCTCGCTGTAGGGCCATCACGCTACGGTACTTTGATCTGTAAGTTATAAAGAATTCGAAGTGAGCTTCGCGGATATACAATTCTTGATTTTTAGACACGCGACCGACAAAGAGTGCATGCAAACGATAACCCTACGCGTGCACAGTAACCGAGCCAATTTGTGAGCGAATGTAGAGTCAAATCAGAGCCGTATATTCCCTTAAGGAATACACGGCTCTGAGTCAAATCAGGCCGTTATTCGAGCTCGATCTTCCGTATTTTCAACATGAAAGCTACCGCGGAAACTGATCAAGGAGGTTGACCTACAAAGCACATTTGCCGAAATCCGCGCCACCCTCAAATTTCTTCTCAACTTGTTACATTTTATTTTATTAATAATTTAGGAACGTTCAGTAAATCATATCAAGGATTTTTGCAGGAAGGTCACAAGCAATAGATACGTAAAAGTCAAGATGAAAAACGATCTAAATCACGCGACATACCGGAACAGATTTTTAATACCAATGCGAAGGAGAAGATGAACATCCATACATGTGAAGACTTAACTATACAACACTGAAATAATCATATCATACCAATATTTGTATAATCATACAATCATACTCACATTAGATATGTGTAACAGTTACCAAAAATTTTTAAAAAGTTATACATTCTAATAGTATTCAGTGAGACCAAGGTAGCAGGATGAATACTAATACAATATCGCTACAGAAGGCGCGAAATGTTTGTAATTCATATTTGTGAATCATGTACGTAATTTTGAAGCAAGGAAAGAAAGTTAGTTACGCGCTATCGATAATAGTGGAAGTAAGTTGTTCCACGGATTTATGGCTAGCAGGAAGAAAGCGTACTTTAAAAAGTCAGTATGAAAAGGGTGTATGAATACTTCATGCACCCTTTAGGGTGTATAAATACTTCACTCGAGTTATTCTTGTGCCTTCAATAGAGATGTACATAGAACTATTAACATTTAACTTGTAAGTGATGAAGCTGCTTCAATCGAGTGAGTGTACGTAGCACGGTTTTCAATCGTAAATATTCCGGCAGATTTGATGAGAGCACTTGAAACGTATGCCAGTTGACATAGATTACAAGCTCGCCAGCTACATTTTGTATGTTGCACCACGTAAATCGCACTGATTATTTATTATTGGATAATCTGTAGTAACACTCTTGTCAAAACCGAACTTGTATTTCTTGCGCATATTCGCCGCTTCGAGTAAAATCTCAAAGGGCATTATCAACAGCAATCATCTGAAAATTTCTGTGCATCGTCAAGATAAAAAAGCAACCTCACTTGGCGAGAATGAACAGCACTAAACATTAAAGTTAAAAGATCTGAAAGATTACAATTTATAAATTTTAGAAATGATAACATGAAAAAAATTTGTATATCTAACGACTCCAAAGCGCCCCAGCAGACTCTTCGCCGACTTTGATAATCAACAACAAAATAATACTGACCGACTCTATGAGCTTAATGCATGTAGGCTGTTTATCCGTAGTAAATTCGACTGCAAAAATCTAAACATCTCCTTCTCAAAAAAAGAAAAAAGAAACAACACCACAACAGTAAAATTCTTTGGTGAGCTTTTCCTCAAAATACATATGCAGAGAAACGTGGCGCTGTAGAGCTACCAGCCGATAGAGACATATCCTGTTTAAAGGGCCCCAAAACAATATATGAATATACAAAGAAAGAGCATGTCATGCTCTCCTGGCCGTCTTTTCGGCACAATTCGTGACGTCGGTGGTCTATTCACATGACATCCAGAGGAAATAATCTCTCGATGGGTACACATACGAGAGATATCAGTTGTGAATCCTTTCCTGTACCTGCTTTGCCAACAGTCCTACTAAAGTGAACTAGAATATTTTAAAAGTCTAGAAAACCTTCTAGAACACTGTAGTCGCATATACTTTAGTCGAGGGTAGAACACTGGATTCGCTACTTTCAGGATGCAGTCGCATACTGCACACATTTGCTTGGATGAAAGCTCGTTACCAAAACACACGAAGTTCATGAATCTAATGGGGCAGCACTACAAGCTTACCAGAATCGCAGCAGGTTGCGCTTTCTCATCCCCGAATGAAAGCCGCAAACGCATCCAACTAACACCTCTTCTGAGTCACCGGCTGTGGATCGGTTCCGCTTCTGCTGTTGCTAGCCCTCGTTATCAGGCAGCAGCGTAATTTTCTCTTGTGGCTTCCGTGGGAGTACCGGCGCCTGTCGTTCGATGTCGGAAAGCGCAGCTCTGTTATCAGGATCGCATGCTCTCGTAGACAACAGATGGCGCCACTGCTTCATCCAGCGTTTATAGTTACTGCATATGACCACATGACTTGATCCGCAGGAGGGATCCCCATGGAGGAAAGAAGTACGTGACATTCTTGAAGACTAGTCATAAAAATTGAGGGAGAAATGCCCTGTTCACGTGACAGCCAAGCAGCGGCGTAGCCAGGGGCATAGGCGTGCGCATGGGTGGAGGCAGTGGCCCCCCTAGTGACCTAAGAGGGGGGGAGGGCGCAGAACCTGCCCCATACATTGACCCCCCCTTATCACAAAGAGGGGGGGGGCACGAAATCTGCCCCGTACATTGACTTAGTAGGGGTGGGGAGACGCTGCGATGAACCTTCGCCCCCTCTGTTGGGGAACCCTGCGCAAGCCTATGGCCATGGGGTTGGGAGGGTTCAAACCCCCCAAAAAGTTTTCAGTTTTGCATGCGTATATATACACGCGCCCATATGAACGCACGCACGAATATACGTAAACCATCCCCCTCTCCTAAAAAAATATCCTGGCTAGGCCCCTGCAGCCAAGGGTTACTATTGGTCGGCTCACTTTGATTGCGTTTGCTGCGGGCCTAATCCTACCCAGGAGGCACCGCGCTGAGGTCGGGAGGGGCGGCGTCAGAGGATCTCGTTTTGCCGAGGTTAAGCGCAATTACGTGATGCTTCCTCCTAGTTTTCCTTTTCTTCCTTCATGCATACACAGGAGCTCTGAGGCATCGTAGAGTCGCAGAACATGTTCCCATAGAAATAACGACTGTGCGCATGAGTTAGCACTACTGTGAAACCTGAGGAAGTGGGTAGCACGGGCACCCAGCGATTCCCGTTCGTAGAGTTCCGACTGCTTCGTTTACCAAATCGCCGATTGCGTCAGTGTTCGAAGTGGGCACGTAGGGTTTCCCCGGCACGAGTAGAATCTTGTTAGGGAGATTCGCAAACTCGGTGTGCGACATACGCGCAACTTTTGGGCGCGCTTTATCGACCTCCTGCTTGTTACGGCAGCTGAGATACATGTCGTCTGCAGTTGGTCTGCAGCGAGTTCCGTCAGGTTATTTACCCTTTCATATGTAGCGACCATGCGCCGGCGAAGTGCACGTAGAAGGAGCTATCGTGCTCTCGGCGAAGCGGTGGCGCCATCTCTTGTGCGGCACGGGAGTCAGGCGCATGTTTCCGAATCGTTGTTAGTAATTTTAAGTTAAGTCGGTTAAGTATTGCGAATATTTTTGGTCACTTCTGTTAGTTATACCTTTCTTTTTCGTTCATTTTGGTCCTGTTTTTAGCATTTCTAACTTTGTTATGGCCTGTATTGGGCGCTTTACTGAGAGTGTCATCACTAGAGACCGGATTTTAGGCAAATGCCTATTTTGTTCCTTGCGTTCCTATCGCGCCAATTTGATATATGAGCATGAATTAGAGGTTAAGAAGGGCTTTTATAGTGTTTTTATAGTGCCTGTAAATGCCTATTTCTGGCGTTTGTGCCTAAATGCTCACAAATTCCTGTTTTCAAAATTATAAATGCTTATAAATGCCGATTTTCAAAATTGGCGCTTATATGAACACTGTTTAGCCGCAAGTTTCGATTTCAAGAGCAGTTTGAGAAAGTTATTAATGTTACCGGGCGACATTGACTGTTCAGAGCTGTTTGGGGTTTAACCTAGTCCTCTAGTTCAGGCAACTTCCGGAAAACAACCGCTAGCAGCACTGAAGTGGAACCCCGCGGCGAGCATTCACCGGCGCACTCACTGGCGCGGACGGTTGGCGAATGCGAGACCGCGGAGAGTCGTCAGCGGAAAGGAGAGAGAAGAGCAAAAAAGAAAAAAAAGATGTGATGTGCACGGGCTTTTGTTTTGTTTGTAATTTACTTTGGAAGGTGGTCACTGCAGTAGCGTAGCCAGAAACTTTTTTCGAAAAAAGGGGGGGGGGGGGGGTTAACCATACCCTATGTATGTTCGTGCATGCGTTCGTATGTGTGCGTGTATATATACAGCTGCAAAACTAAATAGTTTCGGGGGGGGGGGAGGGGTTGAATCCCCCGAAGCCTCCCCTTTCCCTCCCTGGCTATGCCAATAGTTTACTGCAGGGGAGAAAATGGCTCTACGCGATTCAATCCGGACAAGAGAAGGAATCGCTCCCTTCTTTTCTTTAGCAATACGGCTCTCTGCTCCTGCTCTGCCCTTCTCAGTCATGCCGAAGAGACACTCAGGAGTGTGTTGATTCGACAGTAGGCACTTGACTCACCGTGCAGAACACTGGAGAGACCATGATCTGCGAACCGTGCGGGACAAAGCACTGTACGGCTGTGTTTAACCTTTGGCGCCTTTATGCCATTTTAACTAATTACATTTGTTTTTCTGTCGTAGACAGAGGTCGTGCACGTCTTCGTTTGAAATTATTTGCATTTTTGTGAAAATTTATTGTGCCTATATTTACTATTTTGGAAGCCTAAAACGTTGTCTTGCCTGCCTATTTTTGGTGCCTAAAACGAGCTTTTTTAATGCCTAAAAATCCGGCCTCTAGTGATCACGCCACGGGAGATGCATGGACGGACGACAAGCAGGGCCCCTAAAGTGCTCCGCGCTTAAAAACACTGTTGATCACTCCGTCATAGGAATCTGTATAACACGAAAGTGAAACGTGTCTTCACAGAAGTAGCTGACTGTTTATTGTACATTGATATACGAGAGCCGCCTGGCAGGTGTAGCACCGTTTCAAGTGGATTCACCCACGTTGACGCCTAGTGGTACATCTCCATCCTGACGACTAACGACCATGACCATGATTAAACTTTTCACAATTCCCAGGAGGTATCCACTGCTGGGCTGTACATATTGTAAATATTGTTGATCTGGTAGCTGAAGTATAGTCAACGTACACCTAAACACAGCATATAGTATCAATAGGCACATAATAAACACTGGTACTCTATATGCGTTCATTCAAAGCGTCGTCATCTGAGGAGAGAAACGCGAAGGTGTGCGCTCCCCGGTAATAGGGCATTAGGTGCTCATGCATGCATCACCACACACTGTTTCAGGAACACGAGAGGCGGAGATCGTAGCTTGAGCCCTCAACGCGGGAACGCGCTTTGCTTCCCGCTGGCGTGTCTCTCGCGGCACCAAAGCACTCACTTGGGCTACATTCACACGCCGTTGTTGTTGCATTTCTGTGGCACTTAAGGGAACAGTTTATTTAACCGGTGCTGTCGCACTGGGAGCAGTAGAGAGAGAAGAGAGAGACAGGAAAGACAGGAAGGTTAACCAGAAGCAGTCTCCGGTTTGCTACCCTGTACGTGGGAATGGGAAAGGGGATGTAAAAGACCGAAAAAGAAGAAGTAGAGATGTGACGACAACACCGCGACAAGATACAATAACAACAAAAAAAACGAAGTCATGACCGTAGTCAAAGTACAACACAGCAACATTTTCTGCCAACAGTCACAGTTTGACATTGAGACTGGCTGCTTGAAGACACCGCAACAACGCCCTCAGAGCGGCTCGTGCCTAAGACCGGATAGGCCAGGGCCCTAGGATTTTGTTCTCCGTGAGAGGGCGGTTGTCCAGCTGGCCTAATGAGGCTGAGAGGGCCGTTCTTTCGGAGCTGAAGCGGGTGCACTCACAGGGAAGGTGCGCGACTGTTTCGCTGCACCCGCAGACTTCACATGACGGGCTCACAGCCATTCCAATAATAAACGAATATGCATATGAGAAGGCCACTCCCAGCCATAGACGGACCAGCAGGGTAGAGTCACGTCGTGATAAGCTGGACGGGATGCGTAGGTGGCGGAGAAACACTGCTGGTGTATATCGAAGCTGCACTACTCTGGCGACGAGACGTCACACGCTAACATTACGCGAAAGGCAAGCACGTAACTGCGTCGTCACCGAACCGAATCGCCGCATACGCCGCATTTGACCGACCGTACTTTCCTACAATATTGCACCGAAGGTCTCCGCTGAGCTGAAACTACTGAAGCACTCTCTGTCGGCGCTGGATAGTCATGATGCAGTATACTTCACCGCTCTGAAACGGCTATACCGCTCCCGCTAACCAAGCACGAGACTAAATAGCAGTGTTGTATGCGTTGCCGAAAAAAAGTCTCTAAATACGTTACTCGTTACGCTAAAGAAAAAGGAACACGTTACCGCCCTACGTTACCCATAAAAAAAAGTTAACGCGTTACCGTTACCGAAAAAAAGTAACGGACGTTACTTCTGCCGTTACTCCATGATCAGAAATCTTAATCAGCGCACCTTCGCAGCGGGAACATACAATAGCAAGTTTATAAAGCTCATATTTATATTTTACATAAAATTTCTAGCCGAAAAAACATTTTTACTCGAAGTACTGATTTAATTTTAACGAGAATAATTTCACAAATGCACTGTACCTTGGCAGTACTGCCTAAGTTGCCTGTATATAGTAGTGATGCAGAACTATCGATGGTACTATCGATACTATCGATAGCTGAGCCACTATCGAACTATCGATGGTGAAAAATACTATCGATAGCGCTATCGATAATAAAAAATTCGATGGTACTATCGATAGTATAAAATCAACAGCGCGGACTCACTGCACAATAAACTTGCTTTCCCGCGCGCGTGGTACATAGTGGAGCCGGAGGAGCAGGCTAATGGGCAAGAAAGGTGGCATGATTGTGTTCTTCACCTGAGTGCTTTGCTGACGCATGATCATAGTCAAACTGTTCAGCTGTAGTGGAAAGGAAGCCTTTACATTTGGTGGGACTGCGCGGCTTCAAATTGATATTGCATTTTATGATTTCAAAATAAAGAATATCAAGAAGTTAATTGTAAGGCGTTACTGGTTGCTTTTGGATACGAATTTATTGATGGATATATTCCACCATTGTCACTGTGGAAATAATTAATTTCTCTGCCAAAAATGGCTCATAAATTAATCGAAATGGTAGTAGGCTATCGCAAATATTTTGACAATATGGCCGGCCAGCAACCGCATCATTATTCACACCACTATCGATGGTATTGTCGCATGCCTGTGACGGGGAAGAATGCCGTAGCAAGACTGGGAAATACAGAGCTCTTTATTTGGGCGAACTTGTGCCCAGAAAATCAAAACTCAAAATGCAAGCGATACATGCTGTGCACTGATAGCGGCGGGAGCAGTCGTCAGCCGTTGAGTAATCTGATCATCGGTGGAACGCGTCGTCCTTTGTACATCAGTCATCAAACCTTCCAGCGTTATCGCTGGTGCTCGCGTAAGCTCTCGAATAAACTCGACTATTCGCGTCCGGCGCGTATTCTTAACAGAATGGTCTCAAACATTTGCGAAGCTTCTCAAACATTACGGCGCGGTCTGCGTCAAACGTTGCTAGCAGTCTTTGTGGGTGAAACCCGAATACGTCAAAACAAAGCAATAAACACGCGTGGCAGTATTATCGCTATAGTAATATTAACGACGATACTACCGATGGCACTATCGATAGTTTCTGGATAGTAGCACTATCGATAGTTTGTTTACACTATCGATAGTTTCAAAAAAACTATCGATACTATCGATAGTCAATTTACCGATAGTTCTGCATCACTACTGTATAGTTACATGTGACGGCTTCTGACTCTGTGGCACATGGGGAAGCCATTTTTTCGCAGTGGGACAATAAAATAAAAGTGATCGATTTCATCGTCAACGTTCTCCGCAAAGAAAAAGTCACTGAACAAATTTGCAGTAATTATGACTGCGTGCTTTTACTTACAAAATAAACACGCATTTTTTAGCAGTAAATAAGTGCTTAAATGGCATAAATCTAGGGAAAAGCATTTGCGCGCATGGACATTTCTTTTTCTCAATTTAACTTGTATAATTACTGCATATATGGCGTCTGTGTATGTGAACGTGTTCAGCGTTAGCCTCTCTCACAGGAATTTAATAACCAGAAACGTAGTCGAAGTTGCAGATAGCAGGAAGCAAAAACTAATTTTGAATACTGAATTTATGCACAGTGCTAGAGTATTGCAGAGACAACTTCCTAATGTAACTGCTAAGTGCTGAATGTAAGCAACAGCTGTATTTCAAAGCTGTCATCGTACAGCTTGACTCGCTTCTTTGCGAATACATCCACACCTATGCTAAATTGGAGCTCGACGGATGCGCTATATGGTACTTGTGTAATCACTGTCACGAAGAGCTGGTGAACGCGCGGAAAGTTTTCCTTGAGCTCGCTTAACGCAGTATAATGCGGCACCAAAGGTACTGAGACAGTCTCTCATCTTCAGATGGCGATGATGTCGAGAAGGCATATCCGAAGAAGTCATCCTCCGTTGTGTTGGAGCTCACTCCTAGCCTTCATGTCCATAAGCCAAGGAAATCTCGAGAGCTCACTTTTGACGGTTACGAGGACTGCATTTCGCTTCACTTCATCAATAATCAACGACAACTTGAAACTCGATAGCCAATCAACGACAACTGAAACTCGACAGCAAGGTAGCCGAAACTATAGCAGATCCATTTAATAAATTTCGGCAATTTGTTTCCCATTGAAATTTCCCCTGCGCAATAAAGGACCCCGTGCGGGGTCGCTTTGTCAACGCTTGGCGGGCCGACAGCAGTCTGCCGCAGCCACAAGACAACTGAAGCAAAGTGCCAGTACGGATAAAGAGAGAGAGAGAGAGACAAAATAACATCGGGGCGAGCTCTGAGAAAGGCGCTCCGAATTAATTTTGTGTAAGACTGCGAGGATGATTGGAATGAAGAGTAGCGAGTAACGTGACACCTCACGTTACCGAAAAACGGTAACGAAAGTACGTTACCCGTTACAGTTCCGAAATAGTAACGAGTACGTTACTAAGTTACTGAAAAAAGTAACGCGTTACCGGTAACGCCGTTACTTGTAACGCGTTACCGCCTACACTGCTAAATAGCCACCTAAACATCGCGCAGTGTTAGCCGTGTTTTGTGGTGGCTACCCTGTGCTGCCGAACCGTCGTGGTGTAGGCAGAAATTGCCTATAGTCGGATACAACTTTAGAAGTCCGCGGCATTTCCTCCTCAAAGGCGGATGCACACAAGCCTGCACCAATGGGCGCGCACTCCAGGCTGACGTCATGAGCCTGACGCCGGTGACCCCGCCTTCAGAGAACATTGCCGAGTGCATGAGCGGGATTATTTCTTTAGTCGTGGATGGGCTGTCGCGCTTCGGTCATCGGGGTGGGGCCTATCCGGGCTTCTGCAGTTCTATTCGACTATAGTCAAGTTGACAAGAGGCAGGTGACAGTTGGAGTTGGAGGCACTAGCGTGCGTTTCTTTTTTTTAAGATTTTGTGTATCCGCGTCCCGCTTTGATGTGTTATCTCGTGTGTGTTGACTTCAAGGGACTCTGCGGTCAGTTTGGGTGAATCGTGTGGCCTATCAGTGGTATTCCGATGTAAGCGCCTGGTGTGCTTCACAATGAGGGATTTGCCTTGTTAAGCGTCACCTCTACACATTGGCGTAATGCGAAGAAAAGTAAGCGTTATGCGGTGAAGCTGTAGCCGTTTGTTGCCGGAAAGAGTGTGGCCACGTTGCTTCAACCGCGCAAGCTGCTTCCTGGTCCGATACATTGTAAAAAGACAGGGCGTGCAAACACGGACACAAGAAAGATATCAGGACACCACAAACGCCGTTACTAACAATTGAAGAGACGCACAACGGCTGAAAAGAAGAAGGCACGGCGTTTGTGGTGTCCTGATCTTTTTCTTGTGTCCGTGTTTGCACGCCCTGTCTTTTTACAATGAATACTTACCAACTAGCTCAGCTCTCTGTTATTCTAATGGTCCGATACGTACGTTTCACAAGAAGGGGTTGATGAAAAATAAATAATTGGTAAACCTTTACCGATTCGAAGCAGCCTATAAGGAATCAGTCGCCTCATGGGGCTGTCCGAGACGTGTGAATATTAAAGCTTACGGGCGTATTTTCCATTTGTAATTACGGATATATCGAACTATTACGCGATCACCCTACGAGTCCGATGTATACGAGCTTTAGTATATGTACGATTACACGATGACGTACGAAACTTCATCTGAAGAGGTGCATAGATATTCTTGGCGTAACAAACGCCTCGCCACGGTGGTCTAGTGGTTATCGCGCTCGACTGCTCACCCAAAGGTCGCGGGATCGAATCCCGGCTGCGGCGGCTGCATTTTCGGTGGAGGCGAAAATGTTTTGAGGCCCGTGTACTTAGGTTTAGGTGCACGTTAAATAACCCCAGGTGGTCGAAATTGCTGGAGCCCTTCATTACGGCATCCATCATAATCATATCGTGGTTTTGGGACGTTAAACCCTAGATATTATTATTATTATTATTATTATTATTATTATTATTATTATTATTATTATTATTATTATTATTATTATTATTATTATTATTATTATTGCGTAACAAACACTTGTCTTTATACACCACCAAAAAAGCTCTTCAAAATAGTGTTCCATATCTCCTTCACACTATACGCATGTGTTATGGGAGCCACGCATGCATACGCGATACCGGTTGAGGACAGCCTAGATCTGTTTACATAATGCACCGCCGAGATGTGCTTAGTAGGCACCATGAACTCTACTTAGTCTGATATGATATAGAAATAAGGGATCTGCTCTGCACAGCCGCGCCTTTTTAGTATACTGTGTTCCGCGTAGTGCGTCAGAGGCCGATTTCGCTAGGACGCTCAATCACAATTTGACAAATCCCTCCTCCCTTTCCGAACTTAACCCACGCCGCTGAAAAAGAGGTGGCCTCCTTTCTTCTCAAAGAAAGCGGCAAATGTGAACCTTTATACGTGCGCCCATGAACTCAAGCTGCCTACGTTTCCGTGGGCGTCGCACGCGCTTACAGCCAAAAAACAACTGCATGGTAGAGCCACGTGAGTATGGTAGGTACATCTCGCTCGGACTTTTCTAGGAACAGCACCAAAAAGTTATCAGGAGACATTGTCAGGTTTCGGTAGCTCCTTAGTCGCTTCGGCCAGGCAAGAGCACTGTGAGAGGGAGAAAGTGTGCGAGATATAAGGCGAGTTTGTGAAGCTTTGTGCATGTGTGTCGGTAACGCAGTGTGTTGAGCGCCCGGCACCTTCCGTCGTGGAACGAGAGGCCGTGGTTTCGACTCCCAGGTCATCCGCATCAACGAAACTTTTTCTTCGAGTTTTTGTTTGTCGCCTGTTCCTGCGCATTTTACCGACGTCATATCCGTGACCGAAATGATGTTGATGAAGTCTTGGTGGACCCCGGCATAAAACACTGGCGTGTTAAAAGAGGAGGGTGGAAGGGAGGGGGAGGGACAAGCACAAACAATGGAACCGAGCACAATGTACAGCGATAACAGGCAGAGACTTCAGTTACCCGAGTAGCGTAAATAAAGCCGGAGATAATGTGTGCGTGTCTGTTCCTTTGCACATGCACATGTGCCTAACATGTGATTCTTGGCCATTACATCGGGAATGCGTCTTCTTTTAACGTGTTTATTTATTCCACTGACAATTGACGCAGTTACATAAAAAAATAGGATGCTGTTGAAGCATGCATATATAAATGAAAACGGCGAGATTCAATAGAGGAAAGCGACATCAGCATGTAATATCCAAGAATAAACAAGCAACTCAAAAAGTATCGTAATTATTAGTGGAAACACAAACAAGTTGATTACAGGAAAGTGGCTTACGAAAAAAAAACGGAAAGAACACCATTGCACAATGTTTGCAGAACAGCTAATAATGAACAAATACTAGACAATGATCCTTCTGCACGTATAGGGTCCCTTATGCATGGTGCCGATCCTGTGGAAATTGATTACAAGAGGAAATTTTCCGCAAAACTATATATTTTCGTTTTTTTTTTTTCTTACCAAGATCCATGCATATGAACACTACTGCTTGTTTATCTTTCCGTGTGGTTATTTTCCACTGGCTTAAACAATCAACAAGCATGCATGGCAGTGCCTGACGTGCTAACAGGTAGACAGGACCTACATGTAGAGTTTCGTGCTAAATTTCCTACAGAAGAAAACGTTGTGCTGCTGTTCATCGTCGGACAGCGGCCTTTATCAGCAGAAGAACGAGAATTTTCGCGATCTGCCATTAAAGCATCTTGCATTAAAGAACGAGCATTAAAGGTTATGTTAACATTATTCACTGCACACCGATTCAGTTTCTCGCTGTACTCGGGAAAACAAGAACATGATTCATCACAAACAACAACGAACGCTTCGCTATAACGATTTCCGTTGACACTTTTCGAACATATTTCTGGTTCTCTGTATACTCTAGCAAACTAAAAGTTTGAGGTATTGATACGTCAATACTGTTATACAGATATATGTTTTAAATCAACTTCAGCGTCATCATATTAACTTGTGGAAGCTGGGTCATTAAAAAGCACTATACTACTTGGGCACAAATCTAGAAGGTGGTGGCATTTTATCAAAATCAGGATGAGCATGCACCAACGGATTATGACAGAAAAAGCAAACATCACTCCTTAAGGGGTACTGACACGAATTTTCGAAGCTGAGCCATATTAATCTCTTGTATACAAAGACGGCTCTGCGCAAGTGTGAACCTCAGTAAATGCTGAAAAGATATTTTATTTTCGCATTATATTCCATTTTCGCATAGCGCACATACTGACATCAACACTAGCGTGACGTCAGGCTACAGTGTCAATTCTGGTGACTTCACGCACCAGTATGGCTAGTTGTGATGACGTCAGGCACCAAAATATTCAAAATGGTCGCTCGTACTTCACCAACAACATTCAAAATGGCCTCTTGTGCGTCACCAACGGAGCCAGAAACGGAGTGCATGGTCGTGGAACGTCACAATTATTGCGCGAGCACGTGACGAGAAGTTCATACCGTGTTGTGACGTCAGGGTGCAGTCGGAACTGGAACTAGCTTTTCAAGATATACTGCAAAATTTCGCGGTTCACTCACGCTTATCAGAACATTTTCTAGGCTCTTGGTGGCTTGACCTTTGATTTGTCGCGAAAAAAAATCACTTAAAATTTTCGTGTCAATACCCCATTAAAAGGAGGGCGAAGAAAGACTTGGGCGCAGGGACACCTCCTGAATAGGATTGAAACTTTTGGCAGGTAGGTATCGATTCATAGCAGAAAGTGCACTGTTTGCTTCCACTGCCACAAATCAATAACTTGCCCAATTTTCGATCCTATGCTCCAGTGTGAGCGCACTCTAGACTGACGTCATGAGCCGGACGGCAGGTACCACTGCCGTTGGAGATCGTGGCCGGGAACATGAGCAGGAACAGTTTTTTAGTCGAGTAGGCAATCGGTGCTGGCGCTTAGATCTTCGAGGCGGTGTCTCTGCTGTCTACTTAAGTTGTGTCCGAATTTATGAGTAACTTATAGAAAAATTCACCTGCTGCGAACAATTTTCATGTTTCCGAACCTGTACTCGCGGGGCCGCACGAAGAATAGCGCCAAACTTCTTCAGGAGTAGAAAGAAAATTTCACAGCATCCTTTGAGGAGCAGCGGCAGCCTCAGAGGAGCAGAGGACGTCGTCCAGCATC
The DNA here is from genome assembly GCF_013339695.2 of Rhipicephalus sanguineus. Lineage (NCBI taxonomy): Eukaryota > Metazoa > Arthropoda > Arachnida > Ixodida > Ixodidae > Rhipicephalus > Rhipicephalus sanguineus. The sequence goes on from NC_051182.1 coordinate 127,032,617, forward strand.
AAGTATCGCCTCACGTGCCACCAGCAGTCTTCGTTGAGGTCGTCCAACTGTTTCCGCCCGTCCTCGCGTAGTTGACAAGTGACCCTTTCTTTCACGACACCAGCCAGCCGCATGAACTCGTGGATACCCTGGATGTCGCTGAGCCGTGTTCCAACCAGGGAGGCCAGATCGTCATCACTGACAGAGAGCACTTCGAGGAGCTCTTCCATCAGTGCCGCATGACGGGAAACGGTTTCCAAGGCACTGGCACAGCGCCTGTCGGCCCAGAAAGGAGATAATGCTATAGTGAGAGCGCTAAAGCAAGACTGGTCGGGACAAAGTGAACTGAGGTATGCAGCGTTGTATGCTAATGATAAAATGCTAATTTGTAACCATAGGCGTACGCAGGGGGGGGGGGGCAGGGGTGCGGCCACAACTTAATCATCTGAGGGGGCGCGAAGTATGCCCCGTACCTTTACTCAGTAGGAACTGTCGCGTCATTGTTCAAAGAGCAAGGTTATGGCCACGCAGCTTTTTGACGGTAATGGCGGGCGAAGGCCCCACGTGTTGCATATCGAGAACCGTTTACCTCCCATCTTTACTTCAGGAAAGCCAGGAACCAAAGGCAGGCCGTTGCGAGAAGTACGTCATCGCTTGATTTTCATTTTTTTTATAATCTGTTATGAAGCATCTTGTCCCTTATCTTGTCCCTAATGGGGAACCTTGCGCACGCCTATATCGGTAATTCTTAACGGATACAAAGGTTGTACTCTTCCTCCTCCGGCCCGAAGATCGTGACGGACATAACTACTCATCAAGTCAATTCTCATATCCAAAGGAAGTGTTATAATCGGTTAGTTGGCTGTTCCTGTGATACAGGCCTGTAGCCAGGGGGGGGGGGTGCTCTAATTGTGATGGGGTGGGGGTGTTTTGCCGAAAATAAATATTGAAAATAGATGTTTTCTTTTTGAAATTGTCAAGGCCTTCAGCAAGTGGCTGTCCCCGGCCCCCGAAAAAAATTCCCGGAGATACTTGGCGCAACCCACCCCTGGGGATCGGCCGTGAATCGGACGGTGTCTTGTTTAGAATATTACTTCACTTGATTGGAAAAATAGGTTTACAAATCAATTGTTTACCAGTAACGAACTACTGAACTAAACAAATAAAATTCGGAAGAAAAGATATCAGAAATAAAATAAGGCACTGCGATTGAAAAGGAAACGTTCGAAAAAGAAACTGAGTTTCGTTACTTTTAAAACCCAATTTTTTTGTCTCAGGTTTAACCTGATGGTCCCCGAGTCGGCCTAGCCAGGTGACGTTGAGTTTACTCGCGTCTACTGTGGACCGAATAAAGTTGTTTCACTCACTTACTCACTCACTCTCCTATAGGAAATTGCATACATCATCGAAAGCACTCCTGTGGCTAAGCACGAAAACCACTTTGTTGACGTCGTCGTTGCTGATGCTGTCGTCGTTGTTGCTGTTTTGTTTAAATATCACAGATGCGGAAAGAGGAAAATATTCAATGAAGACAAAGGAGGAGAGGTCCGCCTTGAGAGCACGCCTCTGGCCTATTACTCCGCGCCGTGGAAAGGGCGAAAAGGGAGAAACCGAGGTAGAGGGGGATATCACGACAGCTGACTACGGTACAATATAATGAGTCACTGTACACACGTTGTTCCTGTACGCGGATGTGTACTATGGGCAGCAGTCTTAATAAAGTTACGTTGGCCATGGCCAATACGTTTCCATGCGCACCAAAGCTTCCCCTTCTAAAATGGCCAGGTTGATAGCGACAACACCTTCACATGCCTGAATTAATTAGCTGTATTGTGAAATATTCAAACTGGCAAGAATTGTTGTTATTGGCTGAAGCACAGAGGTGAATTTGTAAAGTTACGTCATGAGCTCGCGTGTGCACTCTGCACTGTAGATTTTCCTGGCAGCCTGCGGTATTTGCTCGACACATTACGTTTTTCTTTCTTGTTTTTTGACGTGTGTGACGATACAAAGGTGCTGACGTAAACTTTTTTATTTTCGAAAACGCTCGCTACAATAATACGCTCAAACCACTCCCATTCGCATCGGTCGGCGAGTTGGACGGGCGCAGCGTGGCGGATTTTGTGACGTCGTCATGAGGTCACAGATCGCCGAAATATGTGACGACATCGTGACGTATGACGACGCCACCACATGAGATCACCACTTGGTCAGAGGAGGGGGACAATACCAGAAGCATGGCAGCAGCTCGAGAGGTGCAGAAAGGCTCACGGATCAGTGGGGGATGAATAATTCGACCAAAGAGAAAAAGATAACGAATCAAGAGTATATTCAAGGGTGTGCTCGATGAAGCGCAAGCAAAACATTCAAGGAAGGGTTCAATGAGGGGACAAGAAAGGCGAAAAGGTCTTCCCATTGTTCAATGCCAATACTATTCAATACAATACCATGTCTGTGAGGAACGACCTAAGGACCCAGGCATTTTTTTTGTCTCATGGCGTAATTGAGGCTAGACACTACAAGAAAGCACTTAAACGCTTACCTATCACACCGGGTCCGTTTCACAAAATGAGCAGCCCGTGCCACGATGCCAGAGCCAACAGTCTGAAGCTGCAAATGCTGTAGTTTCATCTTTACCGGCTCCGATAGCTTCGTTCACCGTCACAACCACGCAACATCTGGTGGAGGTGCTGGGTAAGCTGCTTACTGAATCGCCCTCTATATGTGATTTTCCTTCCTCTATGATGGCTACACGCGCAAAAACTCCGCGTCGATGAGAAGCGCGGAAAGGCTCCAAAAGGAAAAACGTTGGCTGTATGCGTCATTCATTGTGGTACTAAGCGCGAACACGAGACACATCACAGGCGAGTGTACAAAGACGCGGCTGTATACGACCAGCGGCGTCGCGGCGCCTAACTCGAGGAGCTTCGCGCGCAAGGGCCCGTTCGTAGTCGGCGAACGTCCAATCACACAGACAGACCAATCGTAGCGCTTCCAGCATGTGAAGTGATCACGTCATCACGTGACGTCATATAGTGATATCATGATGGCGTCACAAATTTTGGCGATATGTGACTTCATTATTACGTCATATGATAACATCAATACGTGATGATAATTTTATGCATCATTCCTGCTGACACCGCCCACGGTAAAATTTCGCGTTTGATGAGGTATCTAAGACTATCGGCTTAACAGAGAGACAGGAACACTACAACGGGGTAGATCATACAGCGACACCAGGCGAATAAGCATAGACGTCCGGTATCTTATTAGCGTGGATTAAACTACAATTTCTTTTGCGAGACTGGTCAAGAACATTTCGCTATGGTCGTGGACAACTGTCCAGTCCGCCTAGCAAGACACACATCGCTTTCATCTCGGTACTGGAGCTTCGGTAAACAGGTGCAGTGCTTGTGTGTGCTTTTCCATAGCCACATGTGCCGCACATGGCACGGTCCGCCATCAAGAGATGATTTTTTGCGTCCTCCAGTTGACGCCGACCACAGTCCATTTTCGCGTTTGAGGAGGCATCTAAGACTATCGGCTTAGTAGAGAGATACGAGCACGAGCAGTATAGCCACATACACCATACAGCGATATCAGGCGGATGAGCATAGACGTCCGATATCTTATTAGCGTGCATAAAACTACAGTTTCCTTTGCGACACTGGTCAAGAAAATTTCGTTGTGGTCGTGGACGACTGTCCAGTCTGCCTAGCATGGCACATATCGTTCGTGTCTCGGTACTGGAGCTTCACAAGATACAATAATGCGTGTGAGTGCTTTTCCACAGCCGCATGTGCCGCCCACGGGGCTGTCCGCCGTTCCTGGACAAAAGCGTATTCATTGAATTTATTTATTTATTTATTTTTGTCAAACGATGCGTGGTTACACCACAAAGGAGGGTGGAAATGAGGCATACATGCATAAACTAATACTGGCAAGTAAACCAAAAATAAACATGTAATAACAAGAAACGAAGAAGCAACCCAAGAAGCATCACATAAGTATCAATAAAGAATAGAGAGTAAACGGATTACAGCAAAATGCAAGAGAGGAGGAAACAGAATTACACAACGTTTGCAGCCCAGAAAACATAACACAAGACTTCAGAATTCTTTCTCTAAACGCGTACGGCCCCTGATGCTTGTTAGAGATCTTGCAAACTGGTTATCAAGTGGAAATTCGCTTCAAACATATGTTTTTTTTATTGTTTTTTTTTCAAACCGGGGTCCGTGCATACCACAGTCATGCTTGCTTAGCATTGCTTAATGACCGTTTTTAATAAAACACTTCTGTTACATGTAGAGTTCTATGACAAACTGGGAGGAAAAATCTTGTGCGGCGTGACATGTAATTTTTTGAAATAGCATTAAAGCCTTACTGAACAATCTTCAACGCAATTTTGTGTTGTACTAGAGAAAACATGAACCGCATTTGTCGCAGAACAAGTTGTATTCAACAATATATGAACAATGCATTCGCAAATGCACCTGATGCCAAAAGCTTCCACACCTGCACTGGCGGGGTTAAACGATCCACCGGCACCACATTTCTCTCCAGTGTTATCAGCATAGAACACCACGACGCTCACTGTAGAGCAGTTCATTCGGCAGTCTCCGAGGGGTAGCAGATGTCGTCCAGCTTCAGATAGCGCATCACGTGCCTCCAGCAGTCTTCGTTGAGGTCGCACAACTGCTTGCACCCGTCCTCGCGCGGTTCACAAGTGACTCTGTCCTTCACGACACCAGCCAGCCGCATGAACTCGTTCATATCCTGGATGTGGCTGAGCCGTGTTCGAACCAGCGAGGCCGCCTCGGCGTCGGTGACTGTGAGCACTTCGGCGAGCTCTGCCACAAGTGCCGGATGGCGGGAAAGGGTTTCCAAGGCACTGGCACAGCGCCTGGCGGCAGAGAAAGGAGATAATATTGCCATGATGTGAAATTAATACAGGCCTGTACAAAGTGAAGCTACGTGTGCATTGTTCTATCCAAATTCACCAAACGCTAACTGATAACTCTTTACGCACGCAAATGCAATTTTCTTAATAATAACCGAAGACCACAGACCACCGACATGTGCTTAACTATATATTCGTCAATTCTCATTACCAAATGAGATGTTACGAGCATAAAAAACCCTTCGTTGCTGCTAGATGTGCAATTCAGTTCTGCGGAATCCCGCAAGGCGGTGGAAGGGTTAAAAAAGGGAACTATACAACCACCCGTTTGTAACACGAAGCCACAAGGAAATCCATACAAACTTCCCAGAAAGAGAAATCTCTATGGATTTCCTCGCGGCTTCGTGCTACAAATGGGTGGTTGTCTACTTCCCTTTCTTTGCTGTGGATGTTGTTGTTGTTGTTGTTGTTGTTGTTGTTGTTGTTGTTGTTGTTGTTGTTGTTGTTGTTGTTGTTGTTGTTGTTGCACTTGCTTAAAGATCAAAGTTGGATGTCAGAGGCAGGACCTATACATGCGTTCCCTGTGGCAAAAATTGTGTTCATAGGCTGAAACACAGGGTCGAACTTGCGAAATGACATCCTACGTTCGTATTCAGAAGCTGCACTCTTAAATTTTTGTGTCAGCATGTGGTGTTGAAAACACACTTTACAGCGGTTTGCCGTCGTCTGTGACAATAAGACGGGGTTCACGAAGTTGATTTTAACTTTAAAAAAAAAAAGCTGAAAACAGTGATACGTTTGAAGGTGAAGGGCAGCAGCGAAAAAACACAGAAAAATAAATGCACAGGATCGTCGCTGGTTTCTCTTGTTCCTATGCTTCTTCACTGGTACCCAGGGCCGTAACTAAGGCGGGGTTGATGGGGTTATGACACCCCCCGAAATTTTTTCACGCTTTAACTTTTCGGGTGACCCTAAAATACTTGCACGCCCTCACAGCGACCACCAATGGCCAATGTCAGCCGTTCTACACACAAACACCCCCGAAAGAAATTCCTGGGTACGGCCCTGCTGGTACCCTTCACCATCAGCGACGAAAACGAATTCGCCCAGTTGACATTGTTAGCAATATCTTTAAGCCATTTCCATTATTCTCTGCTCGCATTGGGCTTTATATCCCGGACGATTATACAAAGTAGTTCAGACTTAATTCCGAGTGAATATTGAAGTGGAATATAAAAGCAACCGAGTGCTTCTGAATGACTGAGCAGATTATAACATTAGTTGTCCAGTATAGCCAACATAAAGACCAAACTACATTTGAAAGCGGTTCAGCACAGCAGCAAACGCCTTCGATCACAGTTATTCTATTCAGTTTTTTTACATTGACACTTGCATTAGTAAATGTAGGTACCTGCAAGAGCCACTTCACATATTGCACTGAAATAACGACGAAACAAAACTTCGAGATATGAATTGTTGCAAAGACGGATTTGCACCTTTTTTTTCACCCCCGACTGGATTAAGTAGAAGGCGTGGTTTGACAAAGTTCTAGCACATATCTTTTTTTTTTCATCCGTACAAGAAGAATGGTTCGCTTGAATTACAATATCTACCTTGTTGTTTATACGTTATATTTTGTTAGTACTTGACCCCCCTTAACCCAGAAGCCAAGAGGTTGATGCAGGCTGCTGTATCAATAAATAAATATCGAATAAGCTGTATTCAGTACAGTGCTCAGTCACCGATGTGATATCATTAATTGTGTAGGGAATGTCATAAATGGTTGCACTTGGAGTAGGCGGTCAGTGCCCTTGTCCTACCTTCTCGTAACCTTGTACTCTTGTTACCCTGCGAAATACCGTGTGACCATATCTATCTATCTATCTATCTATCTATCTATCTATCTATCTATCTATCTATCTATCCTATCTATCGACTATCTACTATCTTCTAGCTATCTATCTATCTATCTGTCTGTCTGTCTGTCTGTCTGTTCTGTCTATCTATCTATCTATCTATCTATCTATCTATCTATCTATCTATCTATCTATCTATCTATCTATCTGTCTGTCTGTCTGTCTGTCTGTCTGTCTGTCTGTCTGTCTGTCTGTCTGTCTATCTATCTATCTATCTATCTATCTATCTATCTATCTGTCTGTCTGTCTGTCTGTCTGTCTGTCTGTCTGTCTGTCTGTCTGTCTGTCTGTCTGTCTGTCTGTCTGTCTGTCTGTCTGTCTGTCTGTCTATCTATCTATCTATCTATCTATCTATCTATCTATCTATCTATCTATCTATCTACAGCTTGACGCGTCAAAATGCAGTCGTGTTCGTTTCATTGCCTTGGCATATTCAAAAATGCGCACAGCATGACATGCGTTCATGAAGTTTTATGTTTTATAAATTACAGTAATCGGCGAGAAAAAAAAAGTATCTGAAAAGTTCATGTCATTTTTTAGTCAAATTTACAGAGGGCTCAGGGGGGCCCACTTCCACCTCGCTCCTACTCGCCCTCGCTCACACACACATCCGAAGAAAAAACGCCCATGTAGTTAAATTTCCGCGCACGTTCAAGAACTCCGGATGGTAACAATTCAGGTATATCGCCACCCTTTAAAAGCCGTGTTTTTTTTTTTTTTTCAGAGAAGCCGTCTGCGGCCGGGATCTGACGAAATAATGTGTCCGATATGTTGTCAAAAACGCACCACCTACGCGGAGTGTTATAGTTGCTGTATATGCTACCTACATAAAGTCAGAACCAACCGACAATGAAGTCAAGGACGGCATAGGGGACGTTATTTCTAGTCTTTCAACTGTAATATAGTAATTATGATCTACATGTGAAGAAATTAAAGAGGTCAAAAACACAGCTTGCGCCGGCAGAAACCGAACCTCCAACCTTCAGATAACACGTCCGATGTTCTACCAATAGAGCTACAGCGGCGGTCGTCCTCCTGTCCACTTTATCTGGTATTTCTTAATCGCTCGTAAACCTGGGAGTGTAAATATGGGATGCGTTATCCGAAGATTCCAGGTTCGATCGGCCTCTGCTGGCGGCAAGTTGTCTTTTCGCCCCCTTTAACTTCTTCACACTTATATCATAATTACTACAATACAGTTCAAAGACTACAAAATTACGTCCCCTACAGCTTTCCTGGCTTTACGGTCTGTTGGTTTTCATTGAGGTTGTGTCTGGCAAAAACGAGCCCTTAAATTCCCGTTCTTTCGTACCCACCCAGAGGTATCATATACAGCAACTCTATAGCGCGTCCTTCTATAATGCCAGCGGTAAGAGAAATGTGAGTCCAAACGATGCCACCTGGCTAAAATGGCTGACGAAGATTGGGAGAACGACACAAAGCGCGAACGCATTTCCCTCCGGGATCCTCAGTATCGGGAAACCGAAAATACCCGTCGGCGAGTTGGTTACAATCCACACGACCGCTTCCCGGGAGTCGCGGCAAGATTTCGACGGGAGTTGATGTCTACGTCTATGAAAGCCTATATATGACGCCATTATGGGATGACCCTGACCATCGCCGAGAGCGCCTCTACAGACTTGACTCTGGCCACACTTTTCTGATTCCATTCCTGTTAAGAAGAGATCAGGAAACACTCCTGCATAGATTGCGGCTGTGTGTTGCATATAAACACGATGATAATAATAATCTCTGAGGTTTTTATGTCCCAAAACCACGATATGACTATGAGATGCGCCGTAGTGGAGGGCTCTGGAAATTTCGACCATCTGGTGTTCTTTAACATGCACCTAAATATGAGTACACGGGTTTCTACCATTTCGCCTCCATCAAAATCGCGACCTTCGAACCCGCGACCGCGACCTTCGGGTCAGCAGCCGAGCACCGTAACAGCTATACCACCGCGGCGGACAAACATGACGATACTTTTGTAAGATCGAACAGGAGTAAAATTCTAACTGCAGTGTGTGTCACACGGCAGGGACTTTCACCATATCCTGTGCGTGTGCTCTGAGAATAGGCGACCGAAAACAGTTACATAAATGCGTCATAGATCGTCTGGACTCCCGACCCTTTTCGGAGGAGAAACTTTTGGTGCTTGGGAACACGTAGACCACGCCTAACGTAGTAAATTTAAAGCGCCTATTAAAGTTTCTAAGTGACACAGGTTTAGATGCTGGCCTTTATAGAATGTGCCACGGCATAAAAGCTCTCGCGCGGAGTACACGTCCTCGAGTAGGACTGTGTGTCTACACTGACTCATTCTACTATACCATAGTTACCTATCCTCACACCTCCCTCTTTCTCCTTCTCTCCCTTTTCTCCTTACCCCTCTGAGGAGTAGCGGGCTAGGCACCTGCTTTCCAGGCCGGCCTCTCCTCCTTACTCTACATTAAACATCTTCTTCAACGCGAGTTGGTCGGGAATGCGTTTCGGTACCCGCGCGGTGTGTGTGCTTTGCCGGACGCATTTCCCTGTCTCCGACGTGCGCTAGAAAACTACAGGGTGACTGTTCAGCGGTGACAATCCGGCAGTGGGTACTATCGAAGTCTCCCTTGGAAGTGTGGGCAAGCGGCACGTGTAGCGACTCGTTTCTTAAGGGAGTTGTGCCCAACGTTTCTAGAACCAATGGTTGCAAAATGCAAAAATATTTCTAAAAAGTGGCGGCATACCTTGCTTCCGGTGACCCCGGCATGCAGCGCAATGAAATCGTGGTTCCAGAAATTATTATTGCATGAATAAGACTTGACACCACAAAAAGCACTTATACGCTTACCTGTCACACATGGTGCGTTTCGCAAAACGAGCTGCCCGCGCCACGATGCCAGAGTTCCGCCACGAGGTGCTGTACCAAGCCTTCCAGTCAAATAACCATATCAACGGGGTCAGAGGTTGAAAAAGGCTAAAGCTACAAAGACTGTAGTTCTTGGAGATATCAACAGGTGATGTGACCAGCACAATCTCCATAATTCGGTCCCATTTCTAAAGAGATATCGAGCGTTCGGATTGTTGTGCTGGATTTCACAACCTCGGCGAGATGTACGCAGGTTTTCGGCTGACTCTCTTTTTGCCTGTAAGGTGACCTCTATTATGCTAGTATTCTGCGATAGCGACGCCAAAATGTTTGACCAGATACTGTCGACACTTGGCGCATTCTGATCAAGCCTATTACCAAGAAACAGTCTCTTCAACGTAGTCGTTTCCTTTATGAACTGAGCAACACCCGATGAATGTTCCTCCAAGCACGATAGCTCGACTTTCAGTTCAGTCATACGGCAACTGTCGAAGGAGCAGAGCTGTTTTAATAAGTCCATCGATGGACTTGTCATTGCTCCAGGAAGAACTGGAAAAGGAAAAGCATGACGCCTTCGACCAGCTTCGACGAGAGGATGGGATTGTAATGCCACAAACGTGAATGTCACCTTGTCTTTAGCGCCGCTGTTCTCAAGGATCTTACACACGTCGAGCAGTGCGCAATGCAGGACGTTTTCTAGTTCATAAGGCTTGAAGTTTTGTGCTTTTTTGTACTGCGAGTCTCGGACTTCTTCGCACTGCTGCCAGCCCGGCACCTCCACAACAACTTCCTTCAGGCTCGTGTGCGTGGACACAATTTCGAAAAGTGAGCCCCACTGATCATGAGGTATCATCGCAAACGGGAACCTAATATATCGTAGCCCCCTGTTTTTGCCAAGGGCCTCGAGCCATTCTTCGAAACCTCCCTCATGAGATAGCGCGTGACGCCCGTCAATGGCTGACATCGTGAACCTCTTTAAAACTGCATTTTCCAATAAAAGGCCCCCGCAGGAGCAGGTATGTTCCGAAATCGAAGCAATCTCCGTATAAAGAAAGTTCGGATACGCTTCTGTTCCTGCACATGGCCATAAGAACGCACTTCATGAAATCGTGTTCGTTCCCATAAATATTTAACCTTTCTAACACTTTGTTGTTTTCCAAATACTCCATGAATGTTATCTTTCCTCTTCCAGGGCTGTCGCTAAATAGTCCAGCGTTCACTGACAACTCTCGCAGGGTAGAGCTCGCCTTCAGAGCCGACACAAAGGCATTCACCACTTCATCACCATCACACTCGTAACAGAAAACTTTGAGGGCAGACAGGTTTCTCGTACGTTGTACTTCCGAGAGCGCTTCAACAGTATCTAGGCCCAAGAAATCCTCCAAGACCTCGAGTTTCTCCAGCTGCATTAGCTTAGGAATTATTTCACACACATCGTCCGAGTCTGTGATACCAGAGCGACTGCCTACATTAAGCGGCGTCAGGGAGGAGTTGCCATCAAGCACGCCATCAGGATCTTCTTTCAAGAATGGTAGCAGAGATATGTCGTGCAGGTACAGAGATGTCACACATCGGTGCGAATTAAGCAGCCAAGCCAAGAATCTAGAATTTTCCTTTCCACTTTCCTTTAGCCAAGAAGTAAAGTCAGTTCGGGAATCCACCACAGCCAGCTGGCCATCACCCTCCGATAACTCGCGCAGTCGGAGCCCTACCGAGGAGAGCAGATTGTTCAGTGCGGGAAGGTGGTCCACTATCTGGCACGTCCTGTGATCTGCAGCCGTGCAGGGAACTTGCAGTTCCGGATATGTTTCCTCAAATCCGTCAAAGATCTCATCTGAGAGGTCGTCTTCATCTGCCCAGTCATCATCAAAGCTAATGTCTGATGAAGAATCTGTAAATCCGCTTGATGAATATCGATATCGGCTCATCACGCTTCAGCTGCTCATCTGGAAGGAATAACAAAAATGAATTGAGCTAGGGGAATACAGAATTCCAGGTTTTTATGGATAAAGTATCTACCCACACACACACACACAAACGCGCGCGCAGGCACGCACACACACACACGCAGGCGCGCGCGCACACACACGCATACAGTCAAGCCAGTTGTCAGCCAGTGTAAGCTCAAATCACTTTCTGTGAAACTTACCATAAAATGCTATGCGAGTTTGATGTCTCGTGTTTTCAGAATAAAAGCTCGTGCGAAAACTTATGAACGTTCACGAACGAGGCGGATATGACAGAATCCGCGTCAGGGGCGAGTTTTCATGCTGCGTTCATCAACGAGAGTGAATCCCTATTCTATGCAGCTAAGAACGAACGCAGCCGTGTATCAGGCAAAGAAAGTTGGTTAAACATTTGAGCAGCGGAACGCGAGCGCGCGTCTATTTCATATTGCGCGTGTTTCGCGGGCTTTTGCTTTTTCTCGGCAAAGAACAAACAGGCAGCTAATAAGTGCTTGATTTGGAAGTTATTTGATGCGACCTACAATTAGTTATTAATGAGAAGTTCGCTAATTAAAGTTAGTTAATACTTGGTAACGAAGAAATGCGTGTTGTAAGTACGAATAACAACCACTAATAAAGAGCAGGTACAACTTTCCGAGAGCGCCTGGTTTCTCTTCCTTTTTTTTTTTTTTTTGAAATCTTGTTCCGACATATCTGGGACACCCGATATATACGCCCACACATAGGAACTTACGCACGAACATACATAACAGCGGTCGGATCCCCTCCTCTCTCACCCCCCCCCCCCCCCCCATTCCCGACAAAAGTTCTGCACACGCCCCTGAAATCCACTTTATATGTATAGTGCGTGGAGGTTGTACTTAAGCGGTAATGTCGACTGCAGAGTTTTATGCACACACCCTCTACCTTGAGAGCAGGGTTGTATAAATCGCTGCTTTTGACAAATCAAAACCCAGCTCATGCAGTCAAACGTTACCTCGTAGCACTACGGGCCAATAGAGGCAGAAGTTTTAAATACGAAGCATTTCTTAGCGAACCTCTGGCACTTTGAGCGTTTCTATCTACGTATCTATCTATCTATCTATCTATCTATCTATCTATCTAGCCGCCTACGTCTGGGTGCTCTCATGATAGACCAAAATTTGCATGGGAGGGTAAGAGGATTTGACGAACACTATTGCCTGGTCATGACATGAATAACGTTAAAATACTGTCGCGTACGTCGTCAAACCATTTCCACTAGACACGTGTGGCACATACCCGTTTACCACGGGCCGCGGTGTACGGGTATGCGCCACAGGTGATTGACAGTTTATATCTATCCAGGAACGCCGAGAACAGACATCGGGAACTTAAATGCTAGAGCGTTAAGGAAAACCAACATCGGCAGCGTTGATTCAACGAATGGAAAGAACGAAAACTAGGATCCCAGCAGGAATCGAACCCAAGCATTCTGCGTGGCAATCAGGTATTCTACCACTGATCCACGCCAGGTCTATAAACTGTTTTGTAAAAACAGCCTACGCAGGCGTAATATCGGTGCAACGTCAATTGTGGTTCTGGTGCTGGCTATCTAATTTTACAAGAAAGCAATAAACACTACATGGTACTCCTACGATGTGTACTCCTACGATAAAGGCGTCATATCATATTAACGTCTGTAGTTTTAGTGTTGGCTCCGCTTTTATAGCAGTCTAATAAACATTATGTTTGTATTTCTATGATTCAGCAAGCTATAATGAAGAATTGCTCGACCCCGGAGGAATACATTAACGAAAGTTACATATGATATCCACATCACCGCAGCGTAAGGTGCATTTCGTGCACCAGAACGACACAGTGTCCTCTTCATTTCTTACGAGGCTGGGCGATGGCCTCATGCTGACCGAGGAAGATGCCAGACTGATTGACAGCCGCTTTGTAGACTAGGCTACGTAGGCCACATACGCCCAGATAGTCTACGAATACGACAAACACCATTCACCGATGTTGGTCTACGTAGCACTATCCAGGCCTACCAGCCTCGACGGCATATACCTCACCAACGCGAAGGGTGGCTTCAGGTTCCGACATGTCGCTGGCTCTGTCGACAGACAATTTGTCGACGAAATGACCGAGGCATCCACAAATTCCAACAGCTCTATTGTGCCACATACGTCACTACACATGGAGCCCTCGTCACCACGATCACGACCGGATCTATACATAACAAGTCATGACCAGCTGCTGGTGCTCACTGACCACGGTGATGATGCCCGTGTTCAAGAACTGTCAAGAACTTCTTGCACACATGCACACGGATTGGTCAAACGTGCATGCGTTCTCGGGACACGTATAAGCACTACATATCAGCTTACCGCTTCTGGTGTTGGTAATACCCACGTTGCCATTGGCAGCTTTACCCAACCGTAAACAACTGGTTATATAACACATATGCGGCTCTTCAACACATATATATATATATATATATATATATATATATATATATATATATATATATATATATATATATATATATATATATATGTGCGTATAAAATTTATAGAAAGCTTTAGCGTCATTTTGCAACGTGTAGCTAAGTAAAAAAAGTTACGTCACAGTCACCTACCCGACGTATGCTTCGCATAACATCGACTCCCACGGTACGTGGTATCTGCCGAATTTTTTTAAAGGGGCCATGATGCCCAGTTTTCGATCATAATCTGTGTTTCTTATGTTAATCCTTGTACCTTTACAAACAAGCCGGCGAAATTTCCGCGCATTTGGTGGAGCACTTAATTAATAATTGAATACTTTCGTAAACACGCGAGCGGCCTGAGAGTTGGCCAACACTGACGCACTTCCAAGGCGTGACGTAAAAGCTGCTTGCTTTGCGAGCGTCTGCATTCCGTCGAACGTTTTTGTTCCGTGGCTGCAGCTGCGAGTGCAGTCGAGCTATTTCAGCTTTCTTCGGCTTGGCATTGAAATTGAACGATTTGTAGCGGCTGAAACTTTGGTAGAAGACGACGGCTCCACTCCATGCAGCACATGACTTCACACATGCCATCGCAAAATTGCGGCCGCCGGCGGTAAGCGTAGTTTCTAGTCGGCGACTTCTTGGGTTGATTTAGCCCTTAAATAATCTTTTACGGTCCATTTTTTTCATATATGTACAGATACAATAGACCCTCTACTTCTATATTTCGCTGAAAACAGCGAATTGCTTGTCACGTGACCATATTGTGGCCCCTTCAGCGATTGCTGGAGAGGTTTGATGGCGGCACGTGCAACGTGTCTGGCTATTAGGAGGAAGCAGTGATACATTTCAGTGGCATGAAAGAAGGCTCGTAAGCGTTACGCACCAAGCTGTTCAGTCCAATGGGAAGGCACTACAAGCTTACCAGAGCAGAAGGTTGCGCTTTCTCTTCCCGCAACGGTCGCGTCCAACCGACGCCTCTTCTGAATCACCGGCAGTAGTGGATCGGTTCCGCTGCTGCCGTGGCGAGCCCTCGTTATCAGCAGCGACAACTGGGGCGCGCAGACTGTACCTCTGTGTTATCGGGACTGCTCTTGTGGACAACAAGATGGCGCCACCCGTCCATCACAGGCGTGCGCATGATTCTCCAATTTGAATGGAGGCGGGTGGGGGTGACGGCAAAATTCACGGCACTGTCCCCCTCCCCCGCCTTGTTGAGCGAGTCGGAAAGGGAACAAGATGCGCAATGGATGGAAACAGAAAAACGAAACGATGAAGTGCTTTGCACAACAGCCTGCCTTTCGTCCCCGGCTATCCGGTGCGAAAGTGGAATAAAAACTGTTCTTCTAATGCAACATCAGTGGTCCTCCGCCGCCAATATTGTCAAAACATGCATGGGCAAAGCTTTTCATTTCACACAACGACCGGAGAGGTGCGGCTGAGAAGAGGTTTGAGGCAAACTTGGTGCCACCCTTTAGACGACAGGGTGATGGCGGGGGGGGGGGGGGGGGGGCTTCCTTGCCCCTTCCATGTACGCACGCACATTATTACAGCGCAGGGTCGCCGCATGGCTTGGCATTTGGAACAAGAACTGCGCGCATCGAGTTCCCAAAATTAAGACTACTTATGCGAAGGTCTGTCATCTTGCGGTCACCGCATATGAGAAAGAAAGTGCTCCTAAATGGAGGCACCAAGCTAACGATTACTATCGAGACAATATTCGACGCTTTTGGTAAGGCGCGTTAAGCCAGTTAAGCTCTGACAGCGAACATCAGACAACAATCAGGCATTGTAGGCGCAAAATTTAATTCCATAAAAAAGTGTTCAATGCATTTGTATTGATGGTGTCTTTCGTTTCCGCTTCGGTGGAACAGTGGTTACGGTGCACGGCTGCTGACCCGAAGGTCGTGGATTCGATTCCCGCCACGGCGGTTGCATTTCGATGGAGGCGAAATGGTAGAAGCCCGTATAATGTGCGATGTCATTGCGTGGTAAAGAACACAAGATGGTTGTGTCACAAATTAGCGGGTTATAAAGCGCGCGCAAGGCCGCTTTCAAACTGCTACGAGACAGAACGGCGCGAACCGCTCGCCAAGAAGCGCGAAAAGACGAAAAAACAAGCATCAAAAGACGCCGGCGCGCCGCATCCTCCTCACCCAATCGAGCCAGGCGCAGACGACTGCAGACGACGCGATCAAACGCCCGGCAAAGCCTGGATGTTTCTAGAAGGAAGAGGTGACGCATCCGCGAGCGATGCCGCCGCGATTCGAACCTACGAGAAAGCTCTCGCCCTTTCCCCAGGCTTAGCTGTACTGCACGCAGAAGAAACATCCCGACGCTTCTAGAACCCGGGGGAGAAGGGATGAAAGCGTGCAATCGACGGTAGTGAAGTCAGTGAGCGACTCAGTCGGCCCGGTGATGGTGAAGTTATGCGAAGTGTGGCTCCGTTAGCCAAAGAAGACGTGTTTATGATGGTGTGCGGTCGGCCGATCGTCAATTTGGAAGAATTGGATGACGACGCCGTGTGAGCCGTGACAAGTCACGACGACGGTTGAGCTACGACGATCAACGCTGGAGCTGGCGTGAGTGTTTCCTTGAAGAGAAGCATTCGATTACCGTCCAAGTATTGTGGACTGGATACGCCATTGTTTATTCAGGACTTTAACGGTCGTTGAATAGTTGTAATGCATGCGATTGCATTTGTAGCGTGTGATCTGTTTGTCTAGCTCCCGTTGTGTAAACACCATCTGAATTATATTGTGAAGTTGTAACTGGTACCAGCCGAGTGTGCACGTGTTGTTTGTGTTATTTGTATTGCCTTAACTGAGAATATATTTCGTTTTCGTTTGTGTTATCGACTCTCGGCTCTGACTCGGTCTTTGGACCACAACCGGCGTCCGCTGGCGCACCAAAGGACCAACCCTAAATTGTCCGCGCTTTCGTGGTGCGTTTTCGGAGGGCCGTGACGCCAGCCCTTAGAATCCGCCCGGCGATTGCCAAACCCGATTAACGGGATTAGTGACAGGTTGAAATTTCCGGAGCACTCCACTATGACGTCTCTCATAATCATAGAGTTTCGGGACGTAATACCCAAGATATTACTATTGATGCTGTCATTAATAGTGGACGTTAACATCTCATTGCTGCGGTATTTTCGTACTTTCTTTTTGTTGTACTTTTTTGTGCGCTGCACACAAAACACTGAAAATGGTTTGCATCCTTTGAGTAGGATGTTTCTCCCAGAACAATAAGCGTCACGCATGCTGCTTGTAACGCTTAATTTCTAATCGACAATGCTATGTCACGCTTATAAGGCGCACGCCGTTTGTGACCTGAAGCTGCCGGGCACAAAGCGTTGCCTTGGCGCTCTATAACCACTGCATCCGTTGTGCCGGCAAATGGGACCAATAATGACAATAAAGGTTCTTTACGAGGAATATCCTCAACGACATAATCGTACGTTCATGCATCTTACTCCCACAGTCACATGCATAAAGACACGTTATTCAGGCGAAATTGTTATATGTCTAATCAACTCAATTTTGTTAGTAACTTATGCTAATTGACAACACAAAGTGGTCAGCGAAATTCTGTCCAGCCAAACCGGTTTTTCCTAATTGGTTTGTGCGGTCGGCAAACGTACAATGCAATTTTTCTTTTCGTGGCAAAAGCGAAGATCGACCGATGTCTCACCGAAATTTCGAAATTTATTGAGTTGATGAGATCGGCGAAAGCTCTGCAGGTCTCATCAACTCAATAAATTTCGAAATTTTGGTGAGACATCGGTCGATCTTCGCTTCTTCCACGAAAAGAAAAATTGCATTGTATGTTTGCCGACCGCACTTGAATGCTTGCTCCACAAACCGGTTTCGCTGGACACAATCTTGCTGACCATTTTGTATTGTCAATTAGCATCTTTTAATATTCATGAACAGTGCAGAAAAAAACAATAAATTACGTTGCAGCCACCATCTGCTTCTTGAATTGCCGCAAATTTTGGCCAAGGTAGCTCACGCCTACCTTGGACAAAAAAGGCCTATATTTACCCTATACTTCAAAAAGAGCGCGCGAAGCTGAGGGCATAAAATAGACAATACATAACATACGGTCAGCATATTAGAAAAACCACTCAAAAGAGTATTGTTTCGAGCATCGCTTCCCTGATGCATCAAATATCGATTGATTTGAGCTTGTTTTACAAATACCTCTCCAAGGTCCTGAAGGAAAGAAGATGACTTTGAAGGACACACTGACAAAGAACATTACGGAAAGCAGCTCAAGAGATCCGGCTCGTTTTTCTTTGTTAAACACAATATTATTGAGAACTAGCAGACAATAATGCCACGGAAAGTATAGGGGTTGTTATTGTAGCAATTAGGATATAAATGTGAAGGAAGTAAAGTGGACGAAAAGATAACTTGCCGCCGGCAGGGACCGAACCTGCGACCTCCGAATAACGCGTCCGATGCTCTACCACTGAGCTACGGCGGCGGTCATCTCCCCGTCCACTTTATAGGGTATATACGTGCATTTTAAACCTGGGAGTGTTAGTCAGCGCCGATCGTAGCCATGGCGGTGAGTGTGGAACACTCTTTTTCTGCGCTTTTGGCGTCACGTAGCACGTGATCTTTGAATGCGTATTACAAGACCAAGGTCTTGTACTACGCATTCATTAATAGCTCTGTGCATCAATCTCGCCTACGTCAATATTAAATGACTGTGAATCATCGACTTACACTTTCTTTCCTCAAGTTTATTCTTTCTAAAAAATTCCCTATGGTGTGCTATTTGTTAGTTACATTAGAAATGTGCCATTAGGGCCTAGGTGATAACCGAACAAAATATGTACGTTATTTTTTAAACACCTTTAATATGCTCCGGTGGAATTTCTGAATAAACCTTTAGCAGTGTTAGAGCGCTGAATCAAGCTGTACTGGTCTTATATACATCGGGATGATAAACCAATTATAAAAGATTCATTTTTAATATGACTTGCTAAGTATGTACCGGCACATCAGCATAATGTGAGCCGTACAGATTTTACTGCTGTCTGGATCATTAACCTTACCGTTTGCATGGAATAAATACACTTTTCCTTATATTAAACATGTTGACCTGCTCCTCTTGACATCATCATCGTCATCATCAGCCTGTCTACGCCCACTGCAGGGCAAAGGCCTCTCCCATGTTCGGCCAATCAGCCCGGTCCTGTGCTTTCTGCTGCCACGTTATACCTACAAACTTCTTAATCTCATCTACCCACCTAATTTTCTGTCTCCCCCTCACGCGTTTGCCATCTCTTGGAATCCAGTCAGTTACCCTTAATGACCACCGGTTATCCTGCTGACGTGCTACGTGCCCGGCCCATATCCATTTCTTCTTGATTTCAACTATGATGTCCTGAACCCCCGTTTGTTCCCTGACCCACTCTGCTCTCTTCCTGTCTCTTAAGGTTACACCTATCATTTTCCTTTCCATCGCTCGCTGCGTCGTCCTCAATTTAAGTTGAACCCTCTTTGTAAATCTCCAGGTTTCTGATCCGTAGGTAAGTACCGGTAAGATGCAGCTGTTATATACCTTCCTCTTGAGGGATAGTGGTAGACTGCCATTCATGATTTGATAATGCTTGCCGAATGAGCCCCAACCCATCCTCTTGACAATCTTCTTATTAATCACAAAATAGGCGTTGTAATAAGGAATTGCTTCTGTCGATATGCATTGTACACAACAGATGGACATTGGCTTTTGTACCAATTTTCTGTGTATATATAACAAACTGTAGAAATCTATTCTATGTTCGGGTAGCTGCAACACAGAATGTACTCATTTGTACTCAGTGCACAAGTTAACAAGCTGTGCGTTTTTGTGCCGTGTATCAAATGTTGTCTTTGCGATTATCTGAAAATAAAATGCAGTAAATAAACCACATTTTTCTGGCTACCCATTTCCATTATTATATCGACATCAAATTCCACGCCATCCTGCTATGTTTATAGGCAGGGAACCACTGTTTAAATTTTGGATTTTCAAAAGACATAATTTTCACGTTATATTCCCCGTCAATCCGTAGCGCGGCCTCTTAGCGGAGGTTGCTGCTGCAGCAGTTGTATAAAGGAAGCGCTTCTCTCGCGGCCTCTGGGGTTCAGAGGCCTTGAGGAGGCAGTTGCGCTTACTCTAATTTCTCACTTGTTGAAATCGTGATCACCCTTCATTCATTTAACACCCATAGATCACTACACGTGTCACTGCCATTATTTCATACCATATATATCGTCTACGTTTTCGATATGGCGTGATATTTCAGGGCCTCAATTCAGCCATATTACATCCCATCACGAAAATCATTGCTAAAAGCTAACACCACATCAAAAGACAGGGTGCTCTTTGACCAACCCTGGCCTCGCGCAACAAAAACCTACTGACCAACTTTCTGGCAACTCATGTTTCTGTCGAAACAAAGAGGCCGCACCCCATGAAGCGCCGGATCGTGTGTATTGAACTCGCTAACTGTTTCCAAACAAATGTTATGAGCATCAGTTGTGAGGGAGAGAGAATCACCAGTCGGAAGCTGATGAAAACCGTGTGCGCAAGAGCGACATAATCTGGAAAAAAAATGCAAGCGTTGTTGGTTTCTGGTCGCGCCTGCTGAGACAGTCGTGAGATCGTCGAGCGCCTAGCGCAGACAAGCGAGATGGCGTTTTCTTCTCGCACAAGAAAAAAATCCTTTCTGTGCCAGCATCACTGATTTTTTTTTCGGCCTGGAAGTTCCGCCTACCAAGCGCGAGGGGTGCATCTGGCGCTAGTTATGCGATTCCCACTTTCCTACAGGGCGTACCTGCTGACATAGCTGTGCGTCAAGTGTTTGCCGGCAGACAGATGCTACACGTATATGTTCCACGATAAATTTATAGAGAAATAATCATGTACTGCGGTATGCCGTCGGCATCAGCAGTACGAGTTTTGTACGGACCTTCTCCAGCTGCAGATAACGCGTCACGTGCGTCCTCCAGCAGTACTCATTGAGGTCGTGCAACTGCTAGCGCCCGACCCCTTCTGCTTGACAAGTGACTCTGTCTTTCACCACACCAGCAAGTCGCATGAACTTGTGGATAACCCGCATACCCCTGAGCCGCGTTCGAACCAGGGATGCCAGCTCGGCATCGCTGACGGAGAGCACTTCAGCGAGCTCTTCCATTAGTGCCGGATCGCGACAAACGCTTTTCTAGGCGACGGCACAGCGCCTGTCGGCACAGAGAAGAGGTGATATAGGGACGGTGTAAAACCGGCCAGCACAAAATGATGCGACTACCTCACAATAGCCTCCTCATGATCGAATGCTAACTTATCTATAGCCCTTAATGCGTACAAAGGTTGCGGTCTTCCCTCAAACCCGAAGGCCGTCACGGGCTTAACTACATCTCGAGTCTAATCTCTTGTCAAATGAGAAGTTAAAAAGATGAACACTTTGTTGTTGTTCTTGTTTCAATATCGCAGATTCCATACTCGGTTACAACGTAAGAAAATATGGCGGATCCGCCAACCGCCATCGCTGTCCTCCTACCGATAAAATGAGTAGGTAATCAAGGAAAGGCAGGAAGGTCAACCAGACGCGCGTCCGCTTTGCTACCCTAAATGGGGGCGAGGGATGGAAGTTCATAAATGCCCCATTCAATAGCGCTTACTGATATTCGTGACGTGAAGCACTTATCAAGCGTTTCACGACAGATGACTTGCCCATACCGACCCACGTATGTGTCGCTGGCATCTGGTCCGAAACATGAGCGTCCTGGCAAATTTCGTCAGGGATTCTGATTTCGCTGCTCAGCAAACGTAATGTTTTAGGCAGTAACGGCAAACCGTTAACGCTTAATATGCGTAGTACTTACATTAGCCGAGAAAGTGTACTTACGGTTCGAGCAGAACCAACTATAGGCCAACTCTCTTTTTCACAGGTAAAGGCAAGTGACCACTTTTATGCTAGCTTTCTGAGACAGCGACTCCAAGATGGCTGGCCAGATACTGTCGATAATTCCACGTGTAGTTCATACGATTACAAAAGACCCCAGCTTTCCGCAACGTGGTCGTTTCTCTTATATATTGAAAAGCACGCGATTATTGTCCTCTCAAGTACGACAGCTCGACTTGCAGTTCAGAACATTCGGAAACTGGTCACAAAGCGTAACCTCTTACCAAATCCATCGATGGACTGGAATTGCTTCAGAACGAAGCCGAAATGGAAACGGCCTCAGATTAGCGTCTTCGGTAGGATGTGGTCCCAATCCATAAGCGTGAATGTTACCTTGCGCTACCGCCTCTGTTCTCAACGATCTTGCACACATCGAGCACTGCGCCATGACGCCCACCTTCCAGTCTACTTGTACGCACTGCCAACCTGACACCTCTACAAGATCTTCCTTCCGGCTTGTGTGTGTGGACACAGCTTCGAAACGTGAGCACCACCGATCATGAGGTATCTCGCGAACAGGAAACTCGTATATTGTAACCCCCTGTTATTGGCAAGGGCCTCGAGCCCTTCGTCGAAACCTTCCGCATCAGATAGCGCAAGACGACCATAAACGGCCGACATCGTGAAGCTCTTAAGACTGCGTTTTCCAATAAAAGATCTCTCAGGAGCAGATATGTTGCGGAATCGAAGAAGCATCCGAATAAATAGAGGTTGGATACACTTCTCTTTCTGCGCATACCCGTAAGAACGCACTCCATGAAGTCGTGTTCGCTCCCACAAAGATTTAACCAGTCTAAGACGAGTTGTTTTCCAAATACTCCGTGAATGCTATCTTTCTTCTTTCAGAGCTGTTGAGAAGTAGCCCATCATTCACTGACAACTCCCTTAAGGTAGAGCTTGCCTTCAGTGTCGATAGAAAAGCAGCGAACACCTCGTCACCTGCGCACCCGTAAATAAAAAGCCTTGAGGGCCGACAGGTTTTTCGTGAGCACATCTCCGGAGAAAGCTTCCAGAATATCTATGTCCAGGAAATCTTCCGATACCTCGAGTTTCTCCGGCTGTGCGACATCGGAATTATATCGCAGACATAGTACGAGTAGAAGCCCTGAGCGACAGTCCATATTTAGCGACTCCAGGGAGGAGTCGCCATCACGTAGGCCACGAAAGCCGCCTTGCAGAAAATCTTGCGGGAATACGTCGTTCGCGTGCAGGGAAGTGACGCATGGGTGCGACTTCAGAAGCAAAGCCGAGCATACGAATGCTTCACGTCCTCCTATGCTCCCTCCTACTATTAAAACCGGGAGTTGGAGAATTCACTGCAGCCATCTGCATTTGATAACTCGCGCCAGTCGAAGCCCAATCGAAGCAGAGTAGCTAGTTCAACGCGGGAAGGTGGTCCCCTATCGGGCACGTCCTGTGCTCTGCAGCCGTCCAGGGTACTTGCCATTGCAGATTTCTTTCCATGTATCCATAGAGCATCGTGTCTCAGAGACCCCTGAGTTACTCATCAATGCGATGTCAATCAGCGAATCCCAGGTTTCTAAGGTGCTCTCCATAACTTGTGTCCCTAACTCTTCCCAATCTATAGGGCCCCGAAAACCTCCTGTAAACACGGGGTGAATAGCATTGGGGAGATCGTGTCCCCTTGCCTTGCGTCGTTTTTCTTGGGATTTTGACGCTTTCTTATGGAGGGGTATAGTGGCTGCGGAGCCGCTGTAGGATTCCTTCCAGCAGTGGGGGGGGGAGGCAAGCTTCCCCGTCTCCATAGGTCGTGTGTGTGTGTGTGTGTGTGTGTGTGTGTGTGTGGTGTGTGTGGTGTGTGTGTGTGTGTGTGTGGTGTGTGTGTGTGTGTGTGTGTGTGTGTGTGTGTGTGTGTGTGTGTTGTGTGGTTGTGTGTGTGTGTTTATAGGGACAGAGAGGGATAACTTCTTCAGTCGCACTCAGTTTCAAGTGATTTTTGATATACAGGGGGAGAATTTGCGTAGCTCTGTTTAATAACACTATAAAAGAGTTCTACGTAGCATGCACAGTGACGACCATACATTAGCGTGTTATGCATGTCATAGTATTGGAAGCAAAACTTTTTGTACATTAACCACACCACTTTATGCGTGAATACAATTATGTCGATGGCGGCCTTCTCAATAGTATAGATTGGTATCATTCAAAGAAATTTTGTTAATGTCTAAAAGCTGCTCACTAATACTAGCGTTTTAATGTAGGTAGCAATGAGTGCACTTTCTCTTTTCATTAATTAGTACCACACTTCCTCGCACATATTCTGGTTTGTGTATATTATATTTTTCCTTGTTTCCTCCTAGTCGAAATAGTGTTTTAGTGCGTTTTATTGTTACTACTAATATTATATTATTCTTATATGACCATTGTTGTTAACTTATAAAAAGGCGGAGCTTAATTATAGCAGCTGGTGCGTTGGATTCATATGAGTATATAAAGTATTTTCAGTTGTATAACGACGTTGAGCTGTTTGTGCCCGTATACAACTCTGTGAACCCATCCTTGCTCAGAGAGAAGGTTGTATTTTCCGCTGTACAAATCAATTCAAGATCAATCAAGACCAACTAGCCCGGCTATCGATTCACTCTCCTTAATCCAGAAAACCATGGACCTTGACTACCTACCTGGTCTGGTAGAACAAGTTGCGGGGCAAGCTTGAAAGCTCGGCTTCCCAATGTGCTCGAGTCCACTGCCTTATTCGTCGCCTTGTTGCAAGCCGCCGCAATCGCTGCAAGCTATCATATTGTCATGTGGTTATGATGGTGAAGAAGGCTGCAGCAAGACTGGGAAACACGGTACTCTTTATGTGAGCGAACTTGTGCCCGGAAAATGAACTCAATATACAAGCGATACACGCTGTGCACTGATAGCTGCGAGAAGAGTGGTCGGCCGTCGAGTAACCTGATCATCGCTGGAAGGCGCCGTCCTTTATGCGTCTCGTGAAACCTTCGAGCGTTATCGCTGGTGCTCGTGCAAGCTCTCGAATAAACTTGACTCTTCGCGTTCTGCGCATAATCTTAACAGAATGATCTCAAATGACCGAGCTTACTGATGCTTACCAAACATTGCGGCGCGGTCTCCGCCGAGCGTCCCTAACAGTTTTTTGCGGATGAAACCCGAAACGAATGCATCAAAATGAAGTAAGAAACACGCGTGGCAATATGAAAAGCAAGACGAATCAGATACTAAAGCGGAAACCTTCTCTAGCTCTCCCAGTTCGGCCTAGCACTTGTGGAATCTCATCGGCCAACGCCCTCTAAAATTCCATAGCAGCTTGGATAGAGAGCAACGGTGACGCTATTACCTTTCGATGAAAGAAAATTAATTTACTTAATCAGGAAGAGCGTTTCATCGGTCTATAAAGTATTTACTGGTTCCCGCCCGCATTTGCGTGGTCGATTATGTAAATTACAGGCCAGGCAGAGCGGAACAAATGCATGTGCACAGGGTTATAGCGTTATGGAGCCCCTGCCCACGGCAGCTTCGTTTGAAAGGCTGGAGCGCAAGGCGCGAAAGCGTCGCATGGGCGGCCTGCACCGCAAGGAGCCTACAGTGCGTGGCTTTGAGTCACGGAGGACAATTTTCACAGGAAGAAGCGTAGGACAAGTTTTAGTAGACAAGGACATGATTGCTGTGTTGAAGGAAAACATAGCCACTGATGTTCGTGTCCTAGTATGTAGCTGACAGCGACCACTCTCGAAAGTGGGAGGGGCTCCGCCCCCCCCCCCCCCCTTGCACTCCTTGCACCCCCCTCCCCGCACCCCGGTAGATAAGCCTATGTCATCAGCCACATGCAGCATCAACAAAGTGCGCATAATACCTTACAGATGTGTAGCGGATACCTCGCTTATACGCAGATTTGGATTGTAAAAACTTTATTTACGTCCTGCAGGACGCACTTAGCAAAGACTAATAATACGTAGTGGGTGCTGTCCTAGTTCACAAAAATGATGATTTATGTCGCAGTCGATACCTGCGGAAATCCAAAACTTCAAAGACAGTTGACCTTGCTCCAACGCGAAGCTGCGCTCAGAATTCACATTTGGCAGTATCGTAATCGTCGAATATTTTTTCGCAAGTGAAAGCCACTCATTTGTTGGAGTTTCTTTCCCCACGAAGTGTTTCAAGGCCACAGTAAAGCATACACTGCTTTTCGCCGCAAACCTAACGAACTGTAGTAGGGTTCACATTTGAGCTGATTGTTCATGATTACGAGGTGGAAAGACAGCGCCAGAAAGTTAGCGCACAATCTAAAAAAAAGTGCTCAGAAGGGTTGTTCTTTTCAGTAGGTCATAGTTTTCTGGGCGAAATAAGCTTGGTAGCCTGTCCCAGCAATTCAATCAAGAGATCGAGAACAACAGAATGTGCAATAGAAAATTCGCTATATCCCACGCCCTGTGGGAATCGGTTTCATGCGAAGCACTCAGCGAGTTTGCTTTTTGTTTCTTTGAGCCAAGTTACGAGTTGGAGCGGCGTGTTTTTGTAAGTGTAGTAGTTGTGTGCGCATCGTGGGCTTACCAGGCACGTCGACTACACTGGCGTTTAAAGGGCCACATATGGTATGACGTAACGTCAGCACTCACTTTAAAGCCAGACGCCCATATGATTTAAACTACGTGCACTTACAATGCCATGATGTGAATATCATACGTAACTTACGTTGGCCTATTCGTGCGGGGTCGAGCAATGCTTGACTATTCCTTGCTGAGTCATAGGAATGCACGGAATGCACATGTAGAGCTAATTAGGCTGCTAAAACCGCAGCCAACACTGGAATCACAATTCAAGTTAACCCGACATGACGTCTGCATCATAAGAGTACATACGCGTAATGATTATTGCTTGGTTATAAAATTCGATAGCCAGCACCGCAACCACAATTCACGTTGCACCGACATTACACATAGTCTTTTTCCAAAGCAGTTCAAAGACCAGGCTTGGCTATGTGGTAGAGTGCCTGAGAACACTCAGAATTCTGGGTTCAATTCCTGCTGGAATCATGATCTTTATTCTTTGCACTCGTCCGGTCAACGCTGCCGATGGCGGTTTTTCTGAACGCTCTCGCATTTAAATTACCAATGTCTGTTCCCGCCGTTCCTGGTAGATATAAACTGTCAATCACATTGGGTTACGCGGCTAGAAACGCTCATAGAAACGCTCAAAGTGCCTTTGGTGCGTTAAGAAAGTTTCGTTTCATTTAAAAGCGCAG
>NC_051182.1:127059983-127076292 GCF_013339695.2 Rhipicephalus sanguineus
GGTGTTTTCCTTCCCCTATAGGGGTGATGTTCTAACTAAAGCACCCTTTAGGAGTTAAGGGTGTTATGGTTTATCGAAACACCCATGGCCCATGCCAGATGATAACTGGGACTCGCTGATTAAAATGTCGTTGGATCTTAGGCGAGCTTAGATTAAAAGATATGTCTCTTTTTTAGGGCTGTCTACATGTATACCATAAATTTACGCCTATTCTCTTAATATTTATTGTTCATTTATACGGAACAGGAAATTCCCCACCGGCGCTGAACGGCGGCTTATAGTACTATGGCTAAATATACCAGATGATGAGTGTAAGGCTGTGTAGCGCGAGCGCTCCGTCCATGTGGCATTTTATAATACGCTCTGTTGTTTCTACCGTTTGGCGCGTGCGTGCACCTTCTATGCTGGTGTCATCTGTAGTTACATGTTCCCTGACGGGTAGACCTTATTTTTCAGGTTTTTATCAGATATAAGGGTGTTTAGGCCATTGGAAACACCCCATGATAAGGGTGTTAGGCCATGGAGTGGCAACACCCTATGGTATGTGTGTTTTGATACGTGAGAACACCCTTTTCCTACACTCTAAGAAAAAACCGAGTATTTGGGGAGTATTTCTGCCACACAACTATAATCGCAATCCGCCTCGCGTACTTTCCTTGCGATATCTGCGCTGTCCCGGCACTTCCCGGTCATGAACGGCGCTCGCGTTATCAGCGTGACGTGGCATTCTTGATAATAAAGTGACGAGAGCCGGGTTTTCAAGAAAGGAAACGCGAGCAAGCCCGATGACGATTGTTGTTGTGTGGCAGAAGTTCTCCCCAAATACTCGATTTTTTTCTCAGTGTAGGGTCTAAGGGTGTTAGATATAGACACGGTGGAACCCCCTTAAGGGTGTAAACTGGTTTACTGTGTACCTTGAGGGCAGGGTTGCATAAATACATACTTTTGATAAATCAAAACACAGCTCATGCAGTCAAACGTTACCTCGTAGCACTATACGGGCCAATAGAGGCAGAAGTTTTTTAGAGGGGCCATGATGCCCAATTTTCGATCATAATCTGTGTTTCGTGGGTTAATCCTTCTTAGTTTACAAACAAGCCGGAGAATGTTGAGCGTATTTGGTGGAGCACGCCTCGCCACGGTGGTCTAGTGGTTATGGCGCTCGACCGCTGACCCGAACGTCGCGGGATCGAATCTCGGCCGCGGCGGATGGATATTCGATGGAGGCGAAAATGTTTGAGGCCCACGTACTTAGATTTAGGAGCACGTTAAAGAACCCCATGTAGTCAAAATTTCCGGAGCCCTCCACTACGGCGTCCCTCATAATCATATTGTGGTATCGGGACGTTAAACCCCAGATATTATTATTATTTGGTGGATCACTTAATAAATAATTGAATACTTTTATAAACACGCGAGCCGCCTGAGAGTTGGGCAACACTGACGCACTTCCGAGGCACGACGTAAAAGCTGCTTGCTTTGCGGGCGTCTGCATTCCGTCGAACGTTTTTGTTGGGTGGTAAGCTGCGAGTGCAATCCAGCTGTTTCAGCTTTCTTCAGCTTGGCATTGAAATTGAACAATTTGAAGCGGCTGAAACTTCGGTAGAAGACGACGGTTCCACTCCATGCAGCACATGACTTCACACATGCGATGGCAAAATGGCGGCCGCCGGCGGTGGGCGTAGTTTCTAGTCGGCGACTTCTTGGGTTCATTTAGCCCTTAAATAGTCTTTTACAGTCCATTTTTTCATATATGTACAGGTACAGTAGACCCTCTACTTCTATTTTTCGCTGAAAACAGCGAATTGCAGGTCACGTGACCTTGTTGTGGCCCCTTCAGCAATTGCTGAAAAGGTTCGATAGCGGCACGTCTGACATGTCTGGCTACTAGGAGGAAGCAGTGAGACACTTCAGTGGCATGAAAGAAGGCTCGTAAGCGTTACGCACGTGAGTCCAATGGGAAGGCACTAGAAGCTTACCAGAGCAGCAGGTTGAGCTTTCTGTTCCCGCAACGGTCGCGTCCAACCGACGCCTCTTCTGAGTCACCGGCAGTAGTGAATCGGTTCCGCTGCTGCCGTGGCGAGCCCTCGTTATCAGCAGCGACAACTGGGGCGCACAGTGTTCTGCCGGGGCTTCCAATCAACGTACCGGACGAAGCCTGTTCGATGTCGCAAGGCGCCTCTCTGTTATCGGGACTGCTCTCGTGGACAACAAGATGGCGGCACTCGTCCATGCAGCCTATATAGCCATAGAGTTAATATACTGACTCTAGAGGAAAAGCTCCCCATAGGGCCCATGCATTGAAATCTATAACCACATGGGTTCCGCCATGATGGAACAAAACGATCGTTGCCAGCGTTGCCAGACCCTGAGACGCTCGCTATATTTGACGGTAGTAATCAGTTTTAATCTACCAACCTAAGCCAGCTACGCGCTGTTCAGAGAACATCAGCTGTGTTTTGATGCGTGAAGCCGTGTGTTAGTGTACGGTTGTCTGTGCAGCTGGTCCGGTTGATAACAGTTAAAATTTCCACCTGTTTGTGCATGGTTTTTACTAGGCACTCTCTACCAAAGTTTCTCCGTTCGCTGGCACAAAGGTCACTCGACAGATTCGCTGCTCGAAGCAAAGTCCGTAGGCCGTGGTCGCGCGCTGATTCGACTTGCGATGGCGAGACACCTGTATCCACGTTCTTTTTCAGCTCATTGCTGCCGTACTTCAGCGCAAAGAGCCGTAAAGCAGAAAAATGTCGATTGCAGCATGCAGCGGCGAATGTGAGTGAGACATCTCCCGAAAGCTTCAATCGAAACTAAAGTTACACGGCCCACGAAGCTTTATAGACGTCAGACTCTGGAGTTTCCAAGATGTGTGGCGCCACCTGTCAGAGAAGTATTGAGTAGTGCATAGACCGACTCTCTCGCACAGTTTGCTATGGGACCAGGTGCAACTAGCGAGTGCGAAACAACGATTGAGCTTAATATCGCGTGTGTTTGCGCATTTAGCACTTAGAACGAGAGCTGTGAATTGTTCTCCGCTAGTCGGACGCGCCACCGAGCCGTCGTGAAGTGCTTGCTGGATCACTCGCCTGAATGACAGCGAAAACAGCAGCAGACGAGAGCCCTCCGCACGCTACGAAGAAACTCCGCAAAAGACGCACTGTTGCGTTGTGAATTGCCACGGACGTAAAAGACGGACAACGTTCAGTTTTACCGATGTCCACAGTTGTCGTACGAAGAAGAAAGGCGAGAGCGCTGGATACGGGCCGTTACGAGCGTGTTGGGTAAGCGAAGCACCCGCGTTCTCCACAGCCGGTGGCATGAATGTGTGGCTCTGCTGTTGTTTTGCGTAGCCCTGATGCAAAACCGTGGTAACCTTGACTATGAAGCTCAGCAGAGGCTCTGACTGCAGTGCTTGTCGTGTAGCACGAAGTGAGCAGCTAGAGGCAGACTGGAGACGCGTGATACGCACACCGCGACGTGTTGGTCGTCACAACACAGCATCGCGGACGTACGTACGTTTTGAAGGCTTAGAGTTGTGGTTCTAACTAGCTAACACCACGTGCGTCATACAAGTAAATCGCAGAATGTTGGTCGTGACCCCCTTCAGGTTCGTTTCGCCCGTGTCCTCCGCGGTTGCCGTAGCTATCTTGGAGGCCACGGTTTTGCCTTTGATTGTATCCCGCGAAAGTGGACGCGCACGTATCCCCATTTGCAGTACATACATACGGAAGACGACCATCAAGAGACCATGTGAGGATGCGTAATAAAACACTCCAATGCGCAGGAAGCGAGAGATGAATTAAGGGAGAATGCAACTGAAAAGGTGAAAATCGCCGGAGTTCGCCCCTGATGAACCGAGTTTTGTACCACTGATCGTAAGATGCATAGCTAGGTAAATTGATCGTGTATGTAGGTACTTTATCGCTGTGGCATACGTATATACCCGATTTTAACGCATTTAGGCTCTAGAGAACGGGTGTCGGAGGGCTTGCCTCGAACTCGGTGTCGTGTGATGCTCGCTTGTACTTGCGAGTTGCAGCGCGCGGGAATAACTAAAACTTATTTTGCATTGTACTCGCAGTTCGCTTTGATCAGCTTCCTTTGTTCCTGAAGCGTGGATTGGCGGAAGAAGCTTTCCAGGTCCTTGATTTTCAGGAAACTGCGCCTCGACACCAACGAAAGAGGAGGGTTATATTGCGGCCTATGCACATTCGCTTGCGGGCGGCTCTCTTTGCACTACCCAGTTAGTGCCAGGGCTACGATGAGGGCGCTGGTGGCGGTGTTTTTCGCAGCGCCGCCTGGGCAGAGTCTGACGTCTATCGCCGTTAAAAAGTCTTTAAAAAAAATCGGTTGCGACTAGTTCGTACATAACCTTCAGGGCTTGTCTCATCTCTTCTTTGCCGTCCGTCCTGGTTCACTGAAGTTTCCAGCTTGAAAGAAAAAAGGGCTGTCACATGAAGTCGAGTGGTATGCGGCGACAGCAAACGCACACAACGGGACACTATGACAACTACGAGATACACGACGCGAACGAAGTTTCAGGGGCTTTAACACGACGCGCAAACCGGCGCAATCGGCGGCAAGCACACACTCGCGTACTCGCGAGTGTTGATATGGTGGTGCCATCTAGTTAACCAGCCTACAAACGCTCCTTTCCGCGCGCAGTAAATTGCATAAATAGCCGTCGTATTCTTTCGTAGAAGTATTCAAAATAAGCACAAAACAATATCCGCAATTTTTTATTTGTGCAGATGCTTCTTTAGGATTGATATGTGATGGCAAGAATGACAACGTTCCAAGATGTCAGCGTTCTTGTGGTTATAGGTCTCGCGGCCCAGCTTTTCCTCTAGAGTCAGTATATTAACTCTATGTATATAGCTACAGTCACAGGCGTGCGCATGATTCTCTATTTTGAAAGGGGCGGTAGGGGATGACGGCGAAATTCACGGCGCTCTCCCCCTCCCCCCGCCTTGTTGGGCGAGTCGGAAAGGGAACAAGATTCACAATGAATGGAAACAGAAAAACGAAACGATGAAGTGCTTCGCACAACGGCCTGCCTTTCGTCCCCGGCTATCCGGGGGCGAAAGTGGGTCAAAAACGGTTCTTCTAATGCAACATCAGTGGTCCTCCGCCGCCAACATTGTCAAAACATGCATGGGCAGAGCTTTTCATTTCACACAACGACCGGAGAGGTGCGGCTGAGAAGAGGTTTGAGGCAAACTTGGCGCCACCCTTAGACGACCGGGGAAAGGGGAGGGGGGGGGGGCTTCGTTGCCTCTTTCCATGTAGGCACGCATATTGTTACAGCGCAGGGTCCCCGCATGGCTTGGCATTTGCAACAAGAACTGCGCGCATCGAGTTCCTAAAATTAAGACTACTTACACGAAGGTCTGTCATCTTGCGGTCACCACATATGAGAAAGCAAGTGCTCCTAAATGGAGGTATACAAGGTAACGATTACTGTCGAGACAACCTTCGACGCTTTTGGTGAGGCGCGTTAAGCCAGTTAAGCTCTCACAGCGAACATCAGACAACAATCATGCATTGTAGGCGCAATATTTAAGTCCATAAAAAAAGTGTTCGATGCATTTGTATTGATGTTGTCTTTCGTTTCCGCTTCGGTGGAACAGTGGTTACGGTGCTCGGCTGCTGACCCGAAGGTCGTGGGTTCGATTCCCGCCACGGCGGTCGCATTTCGATGGAGGCGAAATGGTAGAAGCCCGTATAATGTGCGATGTCAGTGCATGTTAAAGAACACTAGGTGGTCGAAATTGCCGGAGCCCTCCACTACGACGTCTTTCATAATCATAGGGTTTCCGGACGTAATACCCAAGGACGTGAACACCTCATTTCAGCGGTATTTTTGCACTTTCTTTTTGTGGTACTTTTTTGTACGCTGCACACAAAACACTGAAAATGGTTTGCATCCTTTGAGTGGGATGTTTCTCCCAGAACAATAAGCGTCACGCATGCTGCTTGTAGCGCTTCATTTCCAATGGACAACGCTATATCACGCTTATAGGGCGCACGCCGTTTGTGACCTGAAGCTGCCGGGCACAAAGCGTTGCCTTGGCGCTCTATAACCACTGCATCCGTTGCGCCAGCAAATTGGACCAATAATGACAATAAAGGTTCTTTACGAGGAATTTCCTCAACGACATAATCGTACGTTCATGCATCTTTCCTCCCACAGTCACATGCACAACGACACGTTATTCAGGCGAAAACCTTATGTCTAATCAACTCAGTTTTGTTGGTAACATATGCTAATTGACAACACAAAGTGGTCAGCAAATTTCTTCAGCCAAACCGGTTTTTCCAAATCGGTTTGTGCGGTCGGCAAACGTACGATGCAATTTTCCTTTTCGTGGCAGAAGCGAAGATCGAGCGATGTCTCACCAAAATTTCGAAATTTATTGAGTTGATGAGATTGGCGCTGGCTCTGCAGGTATCAACTCAATAAATTTCGAAATTTCGGTGAGACATCGGTCGATCTTCGCTTTTTCCACGAAAAGAAAAATTGCACTGTATGTTTGCCGACCGCACTTAAATGCTTGTTCCACAAACCGGTTTGGGTGGACAGAACCTTGCTGACCACTTTATATTGTCAATTAGCATCTTTGAATATTCATGACCAGTGTTCATTTACATGCTACGCTCATGGTGCCCTCGCGGCTATTTCGCTCGCTTGATATACACCAAAAGTGGTATTGCGCGACGAGACTGTATGATGAACGTAAATCATAGGTGGTAACGTGAAAATCATGACATGCAAGTCATGAGCCGGGCGAAGCGCAGTTCGGCGAAAACGGAACTTTCGAACCACGCGCGCCGTTCCCCATGGCAACGCCAAAGAGGTTCTTTTTTCCATGAATCAAACAGAAACGAACAACCAGCATTTTATTGCGTCTCTTGATACGGAAGGTTCTTTTTTTATTGCAGCTAGTTTAATTACTAGTAATTAATTGTATTCAGACTCTCCAACGTCATCGGGATCACTTCCAAAATGTCCCACTCGTGGCGCTCATCGTGTGATACATTTAGCTTAATTTCTCGGTAATTATGGCACTGCTGTTGATAATATTGCCATTTTAGACGTTGTCATACATTGAGCTTTCACTCTGACAAATTGTTATTTGCCTTTAGTGTCCCTTTAAAACTGCGTTTTCCAATAAAAGGTCTCTCAGGAGCAGATTTGTTGCGGAATCGAAGAAGCATCCGAATAGATAGAGTTGGGGGGGGGGGGGGGCAAGCTTCCCCGATTGCATAGGTCGTGTGTGTGTGTGTGTGTGTGTGTGTGTGTGTGTGTGTGTGTGTGTGTGTGTGTGTGTGTGTGTGTGTGTGTGTGTGTGTGTGTGTGTGTGTGTGTGTGTGTGTGTGTGTGTGTGTGTGTGTGTGTGTGTGTGTGTGTGTGTGTGTGTGTGTGTGTGTGTGTGTGTGTGTGTGTTTATAGGGACAGAGAGGGATAACTTCTTCAGTCGCACTCAGTTCCAAGTGATTTTTGATATACAGAGGGAGGATTTGCGTAGCTCTCTTTCAAAACACTATAAAACAGCTCTACGTAGCATGCACTCAGACGACCATACATTGCGTGTTATGCATGTCATAGTATTGGAAGCAAAACTTTTTGTACATTAACCACACCACTTTATGCGTGAATACAATTATGTTGATGGTGGCCTTCTCAATAGTATTGATTCGTATCAGTCAAAAAATTTTGTTAATGTCTAAAAGCTGCTCACTAATACTAGCGTTTTAATGTAGGTAGCAATGAGTGCACTTTTTCTTTTCATTAGTTAGCACCACACTTCCTCGCACATATTCTGGTTTGTGTATAATATATTTTTCGTTCTTTCCTCCTAGTTGAAATAGTGTTTTAGTGCGTTTTATTGTTACTACTAATATTATATTATTCTTATATGACCATTGTTGTTAACTTATAAAAAGGCGGAGCTTAATTATAGCAGCTGGCGCGTTGGATTCATAGGAGTATATAAAGTATTTTCAGTTGTATAACGACGTTGAGCTGTTTGTGCCAGTATACAACTCCGTGAACCCATCCTTGCTCAGAGAGAGAGAGAATTAAACTTTATTGTCTGACCAGGCGCGCGTTCTCTTCGCCCAGAGGTGGGTGACTTCCTTATTCCAGGTAGCCATGGCTTGCAGCTGATGCCAGAGAGCAGGTTTTATTTTCCGCTGTACAAGTCAATTCAAGATGAATGAAGACCAACTAGCCCGGCTGTCGATTCACTCTCCTTAGACCAGAAAACCATGGACCTTGACCACCTCCCTGGTCTGGTAGCACAAGTTGAGGGGCAAGCTTGAAAGCTCGGCTTCCCAATGTGCTCGAGTCCCCTGCCTTATTCGTCGCCTTGTTGGAGGCCGCCGCAATCGCTGCAAGCTATCATATTGTCATGTGGTTACGACGGTGAAGAAGGCTGCAGCAACACTGGGAAACACGGTACTCTTTATGTGAGCGAACTTGTGCCCGGAAAATGAACTCAATATACAAGCGATACACGCTGTGCACGGATAGCAGCGAGAAGAGTGGTCGGCCGCCGAGCAACCTGATCATCGTTATCGCTGGTGCTCGTGCAAGCTCTCGAATAAACTTGACTCTTCGCGTTCTGCGCATAATCTTAACAGAATGATCTCAAATGACCGAGCTTACCGATGCTTACCAAACATTGAGGCGCGGTCTGCGTCGTGCGTCCCTAACAGTTTTTGCGGATGAAACCCGAACGAATCCATCAAAATGAAGTAAGAAACACGAGCGGCAATATGAAAAGCAAGACGAATCAGATACTAAAGCGGAAACCTTCTCTAGCTCTCCCAGTTCGGCCTAGCACTTCTGGAATCTCATCGGCCAACACCCTCTAAAAATTCCATAGCAGCTTGGATAGAGAGCAACGGTGACGCTATTACCTTTCGATGAAAGAAAATTAATTAACTTAATCAGGAAGAGCGTTTCATCGGTCTATAAAGTATTTACTGGTTCCCGCCCGCATTTGCGTGGTCGATTATGTAAATTACAGGCCAGGCAGAGCGGAACAAATGCATGTGCACAGGATTATAGCGTTATGGAGCCCCTGCCCAGCGGCAGCTTCCTTTGAAAGGCTGGAGCGCAAGGCGCGAAAGCGTCGCATAGGCGGCCTGCACCGCAAGGAGCCTACAGTGCGTGGCTTTGAGTCACGGAGGACACTTTTCACAAGAGGAGCGTAGGACAAGTTTTAGTAGACAAGGACATGATTGCTGTGTTGAAGGAAAACATCGCCACTGATGTTCGTGTCCTAGTGTGTAGCTGACAGCGACCACTCTCGAAAGTGGGAGGGGTTCCGCCCCCCCCCCCTACTTTTCTCTGTGAAGGGGCTAGCGCCCCCTTTGCCCCCCCCCCCCCCCCGCACCCCGGTAGATAAGCCTATGTCATCAGCCACATATGCAGCATCAACAAAGTGCGCATAATACCTTACAGATGTGTAGCGGGTACCTCGCTTATACGGAGATTTGGATTGTAAAAACTTTATTTACGTCCTGCAGGACGCGCTTAGCAAAGACTAATAATAACGTAGTGGGTGCTGTCCTAGTTCACGAAAATGATTATGTCGCAGTCGATACCTTGCGGAAAAGCCAAAACATCAAAGACAGTTGGCCTTGCTCCAACACGAAGCTGCGCTAAGAATTCGCATTTGGCAGGGGGAATTTTTTCGCAAGTGAAAGCCACTCATTTGTTAGAGTTTCTTTCACCACGAAGGTGTTTCAAGGCCACAGTAAAGCATACACTGCTTTTTCGCCGCAAACCTAACGAACTGTAGTAGGGTACACATTTGAGCTGATTGGTTCATGATTACGAGGTGGAAAGACAGCGCCAGAAAGTTAGCGCACAATCTAAAAAAAAGTGCTCAGCAGGGTTGTTCTTTTCAGTAGGTCATAGTTTTCTGGGCGAAATAAGCTTGGTAGCCTGTGCCAGCAATTCAATCAAGAGATCGAGAACAACAGAATGTGCAATAAAAAATTCGCTATATCCCACGCCCTGTGGGAATCGTTTTCATGCGAAGCACTCAGCGAGTTTGCTTTTTTAACACGAAAGTGTTTTATGCCGGGGTCCACCACGGCTCTGCTGACGCATTTCCGTCACGGATATGACGTTATAAAATATAAAGACTAACATATGGCAAAGAAAAAACTAGAAGAAAAAGTTCCATCACCTGGAATCGAACTCGCGACCTCTCTATCCCCAGCACGCAGCGCGAAACGACTGCGCCACAAACGGCACGTTCTTCGCCATGCTAACGGCGTGCTATTTATATACACCACTTACCAGCGGCGGTACTCAGAGATCAGGGTACATCAGCGTGTTTTCGTTATCACTAGCGAGATGGCGCGAGGGGCTCGAAGAGCGTAAAGTCACTGGAACGGGAAAAGTACCGCGACCGTCGTGCGGGCCGCCATATTTGGTCCAGCGCGGCCGAAGCTGCGGCGGTGCGGTGTTGATTTCACGTGGAGTAACGCATGTTTTACGCATTGCGTGCGCTTTCGCAGCCCTGAATGAAGCATATCGTTGTTCTCTGACTGATTAGGAAAGAAATAGCGGCAATTTTCACTTGCCTACATGCGCACGCACTCGTACTTACGCGATAAAGAAATGCGAACTGTGCGGCATTTACGCGCTCGGCTGTCTGCATTTATTAAATGCGAAGCATTTCTTAGCGAATTTCTGTGACTTTGTACGTATCTATCTATCTATCTATCTATCTATCTATCTATCTATCTATCTATCTATCTATCTATCTATCTATCCGCCCCCGACTTTGTACTGTCCTGGCCGCTTCGGTAATGGGAAGCACACCAAATTTGGTATGGCATAACATGACTGTATGACGAATTTAAATTAAGGTGATAACATAAAAATAATGACATGCATGCCATGTACACGCATAATTTATATGCCACGCTCATGGTGCGCTCGTTGCCGCTTCGATAGCTTGATACACAACAAAATTGGTACGGCGTGACAAGAGTGTATGACTAACATAAGTGGCTGGTTATAACGTGCAAATCATGACAGACATGCCATGTAAAACATGATTTACATGACATGGTTTCGGGGCGCTCGCGGTCGTTTAATGAAATGCATATATACCAAAATTTTTATGACGAGCTATTTCTGTATGACGAACGGTAATGATATGTGGTAACATGAAAATCATGACTTCCATGTCATGTACGGCATGATTTACTTGCCACGCTCATGCTGCGATGGCGGGTGGTTCGCTAGCTTGAAATACACCCAAATTGGTATAGCGTGAGGTGACTGTGTGACGATTACGAATGGCAAGTGGTAACGTGAAAATCATGACGGTATTTATGTTGGTCATACAGTCACGTCACGCAATACCGATTTTGGTGCATATCAAACAAGCGAACCGGCCGCGAGTGCATCATGAGCATGGCATGTAAATCATGCCTTACATGTCATGCGTACCATTATATTGATGTTACCACACGGTATTTATGTTCGTCATACAGTCACGTCACGCAATACCGATTTTGGTGCATATCAAGCAAGCGAACCGGCCGCGAGAGCATCAGCCATTATTTTCATCCTACCACCTGTTATTTGTGTTCGTCATACAGTCACGTCAGGCAGTACCAATCTGTAGCAGTCAGTTTTCATGGCGCGCTGATCATTATATGTGAGCCCAAAGGCGTCAATTTTACGTCAAACATAATAAAATGTTATTGTGCATGAACCTCCTGCGACAACCACGCGAAACAAGCTGCACTAGTGTAGGGTAGGCGCAAACATTCCCCGAAACATTCGCGAATTCTCAATGAAGCGCTTACCTCACAATGCGGGTATCAGTCGTGGGAACACATTTTCCCCGCCTAATTCTGTGCAGCCACACCGCCCGTCGTCTGGCATCCTTTTTCCCGCTGGAAATGGCAAAAAGGGCCTTACCCGGGCATTCTTCGATGCCTCGATAGGCTTTCTATGAAGTCTCAAAACGATACGGGATGCCGTAATGTTCCTGCACGCTTTCCTGAGCCTATAAAAACAATCGCCCTCCAAAGCGCCGTGCGTCCGCGGCCGGGAGACACTAGCGAGGCGAGCGAGCTGGACCATTTATGTGGGGAAGCCGCCGAAAGGGCGCGGCGGCGAAGAGAAAAGGAACGCGGTACTTTTTAGAAGAGCGCGCTTTAATTGTCGTCGCCCCCCCCCGCGTTGAGATGAGCGTGTGTCTGTACAGGGCGTGGTCGCTCCTGCGCGCGCGCTTATCTTGTACGTCTTGCGCTCTCACCGCAAGTTTGCGTTCAAGTTACAGAGAGCACGAAGGTCATTTCGCTCACCGCAGCGGCCGCTTTTGCGAAAGGAGCGCGCTGCTCACAAAAGAATAAGCTACAACTGTGACAGTTCGCGCTCATCCTGTGTATACTTGTGCGTTCGTTTCGTGCGTCCTCCTTTGTATTTGACCAGCGCGCTTTAACTGTCGAGCTCTGACAGTTGTTTGTTCGCGCTCATCTTGTGTATGTTCGTTCCGTGCGCCCTTTCTGCTTGAGCAACGCGTCGGAAGTTTCGAGCTGCTTGCCGTTCTTCGCGTGACATTACAACTTGTCGGGGCGACACAATGCGCAACAAACGCTCAGCTACGTCTGTGAAGACGCGTTTCACTTTCGTGTTATACCGATTCCTATGACAGAGGGATCAACCATGTTTTTTCTTTGAGCCAAGCGTTACGAGGTGGAGCGGCGTGTGTACATCGTGGGCTTACCAGGCACGTCGACTACACTGGCGTTTAAAGGGCCACTTATGGTATGACGTAACGTCGGCACTCACTTTAAAGCCCAGACGTCCATATGATCTAAACTACGTGCACTTTACAATGCCATGATGTAAATATCATACGTAACTTACGTTGGCCTATTCGTCCGGGGTTCGGCAATGCTTGACTATTCCTTGCTGAGTCATAGGAATGCACGGAATGCACATGTAGAGCTAATTAGGCTGCTATAAAACCGCAGCCAACACTGGAATCACAATTCAAGTTAACCCGACATGACGTCTGCATCATAAGAGTACATACACGTAATGATTATTGCTTGGTTATAAAATTCGATAGCCAGCACCGCAACCACAATTCACGTTGCACCGACATTACACATGGTCTTTTTCCAAAGCAGTTCCAAGACCAGGCTTGGCTATGTGGTAGAGTGCCTGAGAACCACTCAGAATTCTTGGGTTCAATTCCTGCTGGAATCATGATTTTTATTCTTTGCACTCGTCCGGTCAACGCTGCCGATGGCGGTTTTTCTGAACGCTCTCGCATTTAAATTACCAATGTCTGTTCCCGCCGTTCCTGGGTAGATATAAACTGTCAATCACATTGGGTTACCGCGGCTAGAAAACGCTCATAGAAACGCTCAAAGTGCATTTTGGTGGGTTAAGAAATGCGTCGCATTTAAAAGCGCAGGCAAGAGTTTGTTGAATATTACGACGGTGTTGTGTACAAGACTCCTTTTTCTTGTTGGGGCTGTTATATTGGTCAAACGGGCAGTGCGCTAATGACCGTATGCTTGAGCATTCGAACAAGTTTCGAAAAACTAGCTCAGAAGCGGCGAAAAGGCTGCAAAAGGAAAATCGTCGGTTGTATACGTCTTTCATTATAGTACTAAGAGCGAACACGAGACAGATGACAGGCGAGAGAACAAAGACGCGGCTGGAACAAAGACGAGCATCGCGCGCAAGGGCCCGTTCGTAGTCGGCGAACGTCCAATCACACAGACAGACCAATCGTAGCGCTTCCTGCATGTGAAGTGATTACGTCATCACGTGACGTCATAGTGATGTCATGATGGCGTCACAAATTTTGGCGATATGTGACTTCATTATTACGTCATATGGTAACATGAATACGTGATGATAATTTTATGCATCATTCCTGCTTACACCGCCCACGGTAAAATTTCGCGTTTGATGAGGTATCTAAGACTATCGGCTTAACAGAGAGACAGGAACACTGCAACGGGTTAGATCATACAGCGACACCAGGCGAATAAGCATAGACGACCGGTATCTTATTAGCGTGGATTAAACTACAATTTCTTTTGCGGCACTGGTCAAGAACATTTCGTTATGGTCGTGGACAACTGTCCAGTCCGCCTAGCATGGCACACATCGCTTGCATCGCGGTACTGGAGCTTCGGTAGACGAGTACAGTGCGTGTGAGTGCTTTTCCATAGCCACATGTGCCGCACATGGCACGGTCCGCCATTCCTGCACGAAACCACAGTGATTGAATTTATTCATTTTATTGTCAAATGGTGCGCGGCTACACCACAAAGGAGTGCAAAGATGAGCCATGCATGCATAAACGGAAACTGGCAAGTTAATTCAAAATAAACATATCATAACAAGAAACGAAGAAGCAACGCAAGAAGCATCACATAAGTATCAATAAAAAACTACAGAATAAACGTATTACGGCAAAAATACGAGACAGAATGAAACAGCATTACACAATGTGTACAGCCCAGTAGAGAAAATGCAAGGCTTAAGAGTCCATTCCCTAAACGTGAACGGTCCCTGACACTTGTTAGAGACCTTCAAAACTGGTTAACATGGAAGTTTTCTCCAAAAATGTGTTTTTATTGTTTTTAAACCGGGGTGCGTGCATACCACCCTCGTGTTTTATTAGCATTGCCTAATGAACGTTTCTCGCTGGCTAAACGATAAGCCCACGTACTTGTCAATGCCTGAAGGGCTAACTGGCAGTCATGTGTTGCATGTGGAGTTCCATGTTAAGCTTAGAGAAAATCTTCCACACTAACACTCGCGGGGCCAAACGCTACACCGGCGCCACATTTCTCTCCAGTGTTATCAGCATAGAACACCACGACGCTCACTGTAGAGCAGTTGAGTCGACACTCTCCGAGGGGTAGCAGATGTCGTCCAGCTTCAGATAGCGCATCACGTGCCTCCAGCAGTCTTCGTTGAGGTCGTGCAACTGCTTCCCGCCGCCCTCGCGCGGTTCACAAGTGACTCTGTCCTTCACGACACCAGCCAGCCGCATGAACTCGTGCATATCCTGGATGTGGCTGAGCCGCGTTCGAACCAGCGAGGCCGCTTCGGCGTCGGTGACTGTGAGCTCTGCCACAAGTGCCGGATGACGAGAAAGGGTTTCCAAGGCACTAGCACAGCGCCTGGTGGCAGAGAAAGGAGATAATATTGCCATGATGTGAAATTAATACAGGCCTGTACAAAGTGAAGCTACGTGTGCACTGTTGCATCGAAATGCCCAAACGCTAATTTATAACTCTGTATACGCACGCAATGGTTGCAATTTTCTTTATAAGAACAGAAGTCCGAAGAAGACCACTATGGGCTTAACTATATATTCGTCAATTCTCATTACCAAATGAGATTTTATGAGCATAAAAAACCTTTCGTTGTTGCTGACGTGCAAAACAGTTCTGCGGAATCCCGCAAGGTGGCGGAACGGTTAAGAAAGGGAAATCCATACAAACTTCCCAGAAAGAGAAATCTATATGGATTTCCTTGGGGCTTCGTGCTACAAATGGGTGGTTGTCTACTTCCCTTTCTTTGCCGTGGTTGTTGTTGTTGTTGTTGTTGTTGTTGTTGTTGTTGTTGTTGTTGTTGTTGTTGTTGTTGTTGTTGTTGCACTTGCTTAAGGATCGCAGTTAGATTCCAGAGGCAGGACCTATACACGCGTTCCGAAACACAGGGTTGAATTTGTGAATCAAATCATACGTTCGCATTCAGAAGCTGCACTCTTAAATTTTTGTTTCAGCATGTGGTATTCAAAACACACTTTGCAGTGGTTTGCTGGCTTTTCTGCCTTTTTCCTGGTCTATGGCCGCTCACCGAGTTTCGCTCTGGACGTCTCGTTCCTTTCGGCTCCTGCAACCTCAGAAAATCCTTTATCCGAACAGTTATTTTTGTCTCGCCTTGCACACTGCCGTCACCTGGCCCGAATTAACACCGGCATCTCCCAGGAAGCCCGCAAGTCTCGCTACGACTCGACTCACCGTGCTGTCGCCTTTACCCCTGGCGACGAAGTTCTTCTTCGGACTCCGGTGCGCGCTCTTGCCTTATGCGAAAAATTGATGAGTCGGTTTATTGGACCTTACACGGTCATTGAGCAAACATCCACCGTTAATTACCGTGTCTGACCGCTTAGACCTCCTTCCGATCACCATTGCCGTGGGACAGAAATCGTGCATGTTTCTCGGTTGAAGCCTCTTAATACTGTCGCGCGGCCGGGCGGCCGCTTCCAGCGCGAGAGGGAATTAGTGT
>NC_051182.1:127076392-127199660 GCF_013339695.2 Rhipicephalus sanguineus
GGCGGCCGATCCTCCCACCCAATCGAGCCAGGCGCAGACGACTGCAGACGACGCGATCAAACGCCCGGCAAAGCCTGGATGTTTCTAGAAGGAAGAGGTGACGCATCCGCGAGCGATGCCGCCGCGCGCGATTCGAACCTACGAGAAAGCTCTCGCCCTTTCCCCCAGGCTTAGCTGTACTGCACGCAGAAGAAACATCCCGACGCTTCTAGAACCCGGGGGAGAAGGGATGAAAGCGTGCAATCGACGGTAGTGAAGTCAGTGAGCGACTCAGTCGCCCGGTGATGGTGAAGTTATGCGAAGTGTGGCTCCGTTAGCCAAAGAAGACGTGTTATGATGGTGTGCGGTCGGCCGATCGTCAATTTGGAAGATTGGATGACGACGCCGTGTGAGCCGTGACAAGTCACGACGACGGTGAGCTACGACGATCAACGCTGGAGCTGGCGTGAGTGTTTCCTTGAAGAGAAGCATTCGATTACCGTCCAAGTATTGTGGACTGGATACGCCATTGTTTATTCAGGACTTTAACGGTCGTTGAATAGTTGTAATGCATGCGATTGCCATTTGTAGCGTGTGATCTGTTTGTCTAGCTCCCGTTGTGTAAACACCATCTGAATATATTGTGAAGTTGTAACTGGTACCAGCCGAGTGTGCACGTGTTGTTTGTGTTATTTGTATTGCCTTAACTGAGAATATATTTCGTTTTTCGTTTGTGTTATCGACTCTCGGCTCTGACTCGGTCTTGGACCACAACCGGCGTCCGCTGGCGCACCAAAGGACCAACCCTAAATTGTCCGCGCTTTCGTGGTGCGTTTCGGAGGGCCGTGACGCCAGCCCTTAGAATCCGCCGGCGATTGCCAAACCCGATTAACGGGATTAGTGACAGGTTGAAATTCCGGAGCACTCCACTATGACGTCTCTCATAATCATAGAGTTTCGGGACGTAATACCCAAGATATTACTATTGATGCTGTCATAATAGTGGACGTTAACATCTCATGCTGCGGTATTTTCGTACTTTCTTTTTGTTGTACTTTTTGTGCGCTGCACACAAAACACTGAAAATGGTTTGCATCCTTTGAGTAGGATGTTTCTCCCAGAACAATAAGCGTCACGCATGCTGCTTGTAACGCTTAATTTCTAATCGACAATGC
Organism: Rhipicephalus sanguineus; assembly: GCF_013339695.2. Lineage (NCBI taxonomy): Eukaryota > Metazoa > Arthropoda > Arachnida > Ixodida > Ixodidae > Rhipicephalus > Rhipicephalus sanguineus. Next base: position 127,077,547 of record NC_051182.1, read on the forward strand.
TATGTCACGCTTATAAGGCGCACGCCGTTTGTGACCTGAAGCTGCCGGGCACAAAGCGTTGCCTTGGCGCTCTATAACCACTGCATCCGTTGTGCCGGCAAATGGGACCAATAATGACAATAAAGGTTCTTTACGAGGAATATCCTCAACGACATAATCGTACGTTCATGCATCTTACTCCCACAAGTCACATGCATAAAGACACGTTATTCAGGCGAAATTGTTAATGTCTAATCAACTCAATTTTGTTAGTAACTTATGCTAATTGACAACACAAAGTGGTCAGCGAAATTCTGTCCAGCCAAACCGGTTTTCCTAATTGGTTGTGCGGTCGGCAAACGTACAATGCAATTTTTCTTTTCGTGGCAAAAGCGAAGATCGACGATGTCTCACCGAAATTTCGAAATTTATTGAGTTGATGAGATCGGCGAAAGCTCTGCAGGTCTCATCAACTCAATAAATTTCGAAATTTTGGTGAGACATCGGTCGATCTTCGCTTCTTCCACGAAAAGAAAAATTGCATTGTATGTTTGCCGACCGCACTTGAATGCTTGCTCCACAAACCGGTTTCGCTGGACACAATCTTGCTGACCTTTGTATTGTCAATTAGCATCTTTTAATATTCATGAACAGTGCAGAAAAAAACAATAAATTACGTTGCAGCCACCATCTGCTTCTTGAATTGCCGCAAATTTTGGCCAAGGTAGCTCACGCCTACCTTGGACAAAAAAGGCATATATTTACCCTATACTTAAAAGAGCGCGCGAAGCTGAGGGCATAAAATAGACAATACATAACATACGGTCAGCATATTAGAAAAAACCACTCAAAAGAGTATTGTTTCGAGCATCGCTTCCCTGATGCATCAAATATCGATTGATTTGAGCTTGTTTTACAAATACCTCTCCAAGGTCCTGAAGGAAAGAAGATGACTTTGAAGGACACACTGACAAGAACATTACGGAAAGCAGCTCAAGAGATCCGGCTCGTTTTTCTTTGTTAAACACAATATTATTGAGAACTAGCAGACAATAATGCACGGAAAGTATGGGGTTATTGTAGCAATTAGGATATAAATGTGAAGGAAGAAGTGGACGAAAAGATACTTGCCGCCGGCAGGGACCGAACCTGCGACCTCCGAATAACGCGTCCGATGCTCTACCACTGAGCTACGGCGGCGGTCATCTCCCGTCCACTTTATAGGGATATACGTGCATTTTAAACCTGGGAGTGTTAGTCAGCGCCGATCGTAGCCATGGCGGTGAGTGTGGAACACTCTTTTTCTGCGCTTTTGGCGTCACGTAGCACGTGATCTTTGAATGCGTATTACAAGACCAAGGTCTTGTACTACGCATTCATTAATAGCTCTGTGCATCAATCTCGCCTACGTCAATATTAAATGACTGTGAATCATCGACTTACACTTTCTTTCCTCAAGTTTATTCTTTCTAAAAAATTCCCTATGGTGTGCTATTTGTTAGTTACATTAGAATGTGCCATTAGGGCCTAGGTGATAACCGAACAAAATATGTACGTTATTTTTTAAACACCTTAATATGCTCCGGTGGAATTTCTGAATAAACCTTTAGCAGTGTTAGAGCGCTGAATCAAGCTGTACTGGTCTTATATACATCGGGATGATAAACCAATTATAAAAGATTCATTTTTAATATGACTTGCTAAGTATGTACCGGCACATCAGCATAATGTGAGCCGTACAGATTTTACTGCTGTCTGGATCATTAACCTTACCGTTTGCATGGAAAATACACTTTTCCTTATATAAACATGTTGACCTGCTCCTCTTGACATCATCATCGTCATCATCAGCCTGTCTACGCCCACTGCAGGGCAAGGCCTCTCCCATGTTCGGCCAATCAGCCCGGTCCTGTGCTTTCTGCTGCCACGTTATACCTACAAACTTCTTAATCTCATCTACCCCCTAATTTTCTGTCTCCCCCTCACGCGTTTGCCATCTCTTGGAATCCAGTCAGTTACCCTTATGACCACCGGTTATCCTGCTGACGTGCTACGTGCCCGCCCATATCCATTTCTTCTTGATTTCAACTATGATGTCCTGAACCCCCGTTTGTTCCCTGACCCACTCTGCTCTCTTCCTGTCTCTTAAGGTACACCTATCTTTCCTTTCCATCGCTCGCTGCGTCGTCCTCAATTTAAGTTGAACCCTCTTTGTAAATCTCCAGGTTTCTGATCCGTAGGTAAGTACCGGTAAGATGCAGCTGTTATATACCTTCCTCTTGAGGGATAGTGGTAGACTGCCATTCATGATTTGATAATGCTTGCCGAATGAGCCCCAACCCATCCTCTTGACAATCTTCTTATTAATCACAAAATAGGCGTTGTAATAAGGAATTGCTTCTGTCGATATGCATTGTACACAACAGATGGACATTGGCTTTTGTACCAATTTTCTGTGTATATATAACAAACTGTAGAAATCTATTCTATGTTCGGGTAGCTGCAACACAGAATGTACTCATTTGTACTCAGTGCACAAGTTAACAAGCTGTGCGTTTTTGTGCCGTGTATCAAATGTTGTCTTTGCGATTATCTGAAAATAAAATGCAGTAAATAAACCACATTTTCTGGCTACCCATTTCCATTATTATATCGACATCAAATTCCACGCCATCCTGCTATGTTTATAGGCAGGGAACCACTGTTTAAATTTTGGATTTTCAAAAGACATAATTTTCACGTTATATTCCCGTCAATCCGTAGCGCGGCTCTTAGCGGAGGTTGCTGCTGCAGCAGTTGTATAAAGGAAGCGCTTCTCTCGCGGCCTATGGGTTCAGAGGCCTTGAGGAGCAGTTGCGCTACTCTAATTTCTCACTTGTTGAAATCGTGATCACCCTTCATTCATTTAACACCCATAGATCACTACACGTGTCACTGCCATTATTTCATACCATATATATCGTCTACGTTTTCGATATGGCGTGATATTTCAGGGCCTCAATTCAGCCATATTACATCCCATCACGAAAATCATTGCTAAAAGCTAACCCCACATCAAAAGACAGGGTGCTCTTTGACCAACCCTGGCCTCGCGCAACAAAAAACCTACTGACCAACTTTCTGGCAACTCATGTTTCTGTCGAACAAAGAGGCCGCACCCCATGAAGCGCCCGGATCGTGTGTATTGAACTCGCTAACTGTTTCAAACCAATGTTATGAGCATCAGTTGTGAGGGAGAGAGAATCACCAGTCGGAAGCTGATGAAAACCGTGTGCGCAAGAGCGACATAATCTGGAAAAAAAATGCAAGCGTTGTTGGTTTCTGGTCGCGCCTGCTGAGACAGTCGTGAGATCGTCGAGCGCCTAGCGCAGACAAGCGAGATGGCGTTTTCTTCTCGCACAAGAAAAAATCCTTCTAGTGCCAGGCATCACTGATTTTTTTTTTCGGCCTGGAAGTTCCGCCTACCAAGCGCGAGGGGTGCATCTGGCGCTAGTTATGCGATTCCCACTTTCCTACAGGGCGTACCTGCTGACATAGCTGTGCGTCAAGTGTTTGCCGGCAGACAGATGCTACACGTATATGTTCCACGATAAATTTATAGAGAAATAATCATGTACTGCGGTATGCCGTCGGCATCAGCAGTACGAGTTTTGTACGGACCTTCTCCAGCTGCAGATAACGCGTCACGTGCGTCCTCCAGCAGTACTCATTGAGGTCGTGCAACTGCTAGCGCCCGACCCCTTCTGCTTGACAAGTGACTCTGTCTTTCACCACACCAGCAAGTCGCATGAACTTGTGGATAACCCGCATACCCTGAGCCGCGTTCGAACCAGGGATGCCAGCTCGGCATCGCTGACGGAGAGCACTTCAGCGAGCTCTTCCATTAGTGCCGGATCGCGACAAACGCTTTTCTAGGCGACGCACAGCGCCTGTCGGCACAGAGAAGAGGTGATATAGGGACGGTGTAAAACCGGCCAGCACAAAATGATGCGACTACCTCACAATAGCCTCCTCATGATCGAATGCTAACTTATCTATAGCCCTTAATGCGTACAAAGGTTGCGGTCTTCCCCTCAAACCCGAAGGCCGTCACGGGCTTAACTACATCTCGAGTCTAATCTCTTTGTCAAATGAGAAGTTAAAAAGATGAACACTTTGTTGTTGTTCTTGTTTCAATATCGCAGATTCCATACTCGGTTACAACGTAAGAAAATATGGCGGATCCGCCAACCGCCATCGCTGTCCTCCTACCGATAAAATGAGTAGGTAATCAAGGAAAGGCAGGAAGGTCAACCAGACGCGCGTCCGCTTTGCTACCCTAAATGGGGGCGAGGGATGAAGTTTCATAAATGCCCCATTCAATAGCGCTTACTGATATTCGTGACGTGAAGCACTTATCAAGCGTTTCACGACAGATGACTTGCCCATACCGACCCACGTATGTGTCGCTGGCATCTGGTCCGAAACATGAGCGTCCTGGCAATTTCGTCAGGGATTCTGATTTCGCTGCTCAGCAAACGTAATGTTTTAGGCAGTAACGGCAAACCGTTAACGCTTAATATGCGTAGTACTTACATTAGCCGAGAAAGTGTACTTACGGTTCGAGCAGAAACCAACTATAGGCCAACTCTCTTTTTCACAGGTAAAAGGCAAGTGACCACTTTTATGCTAGCTTTCTGAGACAGCGACTCCAAGATGGCTGGCCAGATACTGTCGATAATTCCCACGTGTAGTTCCATACGATTACAAAAGACCCAGCTTTCGCAACGTGGTCGTTTCTCTTATATATTGAAAAGCACGCGATTATTGTCCTCTCAAGTACGACAGCTCGACTTGCAGTTCAGACATTCGGAAACTGGTCACAAAGCGTAACTCTCTTACCAAATCCATCGATGGACTTGGAATTGCTTCAGAACGAAGCCGAAATGGAAACGGCCTCAGATTAGCGTCTTCGGTAGGATGTGGTCCCAAATCCATAAGCGTGAATGTTACCTTGCGCTTACCGCCTCTGTTCTCAACGATCTTGCACACATCGAGCACTGCGCCATGACGCCCACCTTCCAGTCTACTTGTACGCACTGCCAACCTGACACCTCTACAAGATCTTCCTTCAGGCTTGTGTGTGTGGACACAGCTTCGAAACGTGAGCACCACCGATCATGAGGTATCTTCGCGAACAGGAAACTCGTATATTGTAACCCCCTGTTATTGGCAAGGGCCTCGAGCCCTTCGTCGAAACCTTCCGCATCAGATAGCGCAAGACGACCATAAACGGCCGACATCGTGAAGCTCTTTAAGACTGCGTTTTCCAATAAAAGATCTCTCAGGAGCAGATATGTTGCGGAATCGAAGAAGCATCCGAATAAATAGAGGTTGGATACACTTCTCTTTCTGCGCATACCCGTAAGAACGCACTCCATGAAGTCGTGTTCGCTCCCACAAAGATTTAACCAGTCTAAGACCGAGTTGTTTTCCAAATACTCCGTGAATGCTATCTTTCTTCTTTCAGAGCTGTTGAGAAGTAGCCCATCATTCACTGACAACTCCCTTAAGGTAGAGCTTGCCTTCAGTGTCGATAGAAAAGCAGCGAACACCTCGTCACCTGCGCACCCGTAAAATAAAAAGCCTTGAGGGCCGACAGGTTTTTCGTGAGCACATCTCCGGAGAAAGCTTCCAGAATATCTATGTCCAGGAAATCTTCCGATACCTCGAGTTTCTCCGGCTGTGCGACATCGGGAATTATATCGCAGACATAGTACGAGTAGAAGCCTGAGCGACAGTCCATATTTAGCGACTCCAGGGAGGAGTCGCCATCACGTAGGCCACGAAAGCCGCCTTGCAGAAAATCTTGCGGGAATACGTCGTTCGCGTGCAGGGAAGTGACGCATGGGTGCGACTTCAGAAGCAAAGCCGAGCATCCGAATGCTTCACGTCTCCTATGCTCCCTCCTACTATTAAAACCGGGAGTTGGAGAATTCACTGCAGCCATCTGCATTTGATAACTCGCGCAGTCGAAGCCCAATCGAAGCAGAGTAGCTAGTTCAACGCGGGAAGGTGGTCCCCTATCGGGCACGTCCTGTGCTCTGCAGCCGTCCAGGGTACTTGCCATTGCAGATTTCTTTCCATGTATCCATAGAGCATCGTGTCTCAGAGACCCCTGAGTTACTCATCAATGCGATGTCATCAGCGAATCCCAGGTTTCTAAGGTGCTCTCCATAACTTGTGTCCCTAACTCTTCCCAATCTATAGGGCCCCGAAAACCTCCTGTAAACACGGGGTGAATAGCATTGGGGAGATCGTGTCCCCTTGCCTTGCGTCGTTTTTTCTTGGGATTTTGACGCTTTCTTATGGAGGGGTATAGTGGCTGCGGAGCCGCTGTAGGATTCCTTCCAGCAGTGGGGGGGGGAGGCAAGCTTCCCCGTCTCCATAGGTCGTGTGTGTGTGTGTGTGTGTGTGTGTGTGTGTGTGTGTGTGTGTGTGTGTGTGTGTGTGTGTGTGTGTGTGTGTGTGTGTGTGTGTGTGTGTGTGTGTGTGTGTGTGTGTGTGTGTGTGTGTGTGTTTATAGGGACAGAGAGGGATAACTTCTTCAGTCGCACTCAGTTTCAAGTGATTTTGATATACAGGGGGAGAATTTGCGTAGCTCTGTTTAATAACACTATAAAGAGTTCTACGTAGCATGCACAGTGACGACCATACATTAGCGTGTTATGCATGTCATAGTATTGGAAGCAAAACTTTTTGTACATTAACCACACCACTTTATGCGTGAATACAATTATGTCGATGGCGGCCTTCTCAATAGTATAGATTGGTATCATTCAAAGAAATTTTGTTAATGTCTAAAAGCTGCTCACTAATACTAGCGTTTTAATGTAGGTAGCAATGAGTGCACTTTCTCTTTTCATTAATTAGTACCACACTTCCTCGCACATATTCTGGTTTGTGTATATTATATTTTTCCTTGTTTCCTCCTAGTCGAAATAGTGTTTTAGTGCGTTTTATTGTTACTACTAATATTATATTATTCTTATATGACCATTGTTGTTAACTTATAAAAGGCGGAGCTTAATTATAGCAGCTGGTGCGTTGGATTCATATGAGTATATAAAGTATTTTCAGTTGTATAACGACGTTGAGCTGTTTGTGCCCGTATACAACTCTGTGAACCCATCCTTGCTCAGAGAGAAGGTTGTATTTTCCGCTGTACAAATCAATTCAAGATCAATCAAGACCAACTAGCCCGGCTATCGATTCACTCTCCTTAATCCAGAAAACCATGGACCTTGACTACCTCCCTGGTCTGGTAGAACAAGTTGCGGGGCAAGCGTGAAAGCTCGGCTTCCCAATGTGCTCGAGTCCACTGCCTTATTCGTCGCCTTGTTGCAAGCCGCCGCAATCGCTGCAAGCTATCATATTGTCATGTGGTTATGATGGTGAAGAAGGCTGCAGCAAGACTGGGAAACACGGTACTCTTTATGTGAGCGAACTTGTGCCCGGAAAATGAACTCAATATACAAGCGATACACGCTGTGCACTGATAGCTGCGAGAAGAGTGGTCGGCCGTCGAGTAACCTGATCATCGCTGGAAGGCGCCGTCCTTTATGCGTCTCGTGAAACCTTCGAGCGTTATCGCTGGTGCTCGTGCAAGCTCTCGAATAAACTTGACTCTTCGCGTTCTGCGCATAATCTTAACAGAATGATCTCAAATGACCGAGCTTACTGATGCTTACCAAACATTGCGGCGCGGTCTCCGCCGAGCGTCCCTAACAGTTTTTGCGGATGAAACCCGAACGAATGCATCAAAATGAAGTAAGAAACACGCGTGGCAATATGAAAAGCAAGACGAATCAGATACTAAAGCGGAAACCTTCTCTAGCTCTCCCAGTTCGGCCTAGCACTTGTGGAATCTCATCGGCCAACGCCCTCTAAAAATTCCATAGCAGCTTGGATAGAGAGCAACGGTGACGCTATTACCTTTCGATGAAAGAAAATTAATTTACTTAATCAGGAAGAGCGTTTCATCGGTCTATAAAGTATTTACTGGTTCCCGCCCGCATTTGCGTGGTCGATTATGTAAATTACAGGCCAGGCAGAGCGGAACAAATGCATGTGCACAGGGTTATAGCGTTATGGAGCCCCTGCCCAACGGCAGCTTCGTTTGAAAGGCTGGAGCGCAAGGCGCGAAAGCGTCGCATGGGCGGCCTGCACCGCAAGGAGCCTACAGTGCGTGGCTTTGAGTCACGGAGGACAATTTTCACAGGAGAAGCGTAGGACAAGTTTTAGTAGACAAGGACATGATTGCTGTGTTGAAGGAAAACATAGCCACTGATGTTCGTGTCCTAGTATGTAGCTGACAGCGACCACTCTCGAAAGTGGGAGGGGCTCCGCCCCGCCCCCCCTTGCACTCCTTGCACCCCCTCCCCGCACCCCGGTAGATAAGCCTATGTCATCAGCCACATGCAGCATCAACAAAGTGCGCATAATACCTTACAGATGTGTAGCGGATACCTCGCTTATACGCAGATTTGGATTGTAAAAACTTTATTTACGTCCTGCAGGACGCACTTAGCAAAGACTAATAATAACGTAGTGGGTGCTGTCCTAGTTCACAAAAATGATGATTTATGTCGCAGTCGATACCTTGCGGAAATCCAAAACTTCAAAGACAGTTGACCTTGCTCCAACGCGAAGCTGCGCTCAGAATTCACATTTGGCAGTATCGTAATCGTCGAATAATTTTTTCGCAAGTGAAAGCCACTCATTTGTTGGAGTTTCTTTCCCCACGAAGGTGTTTCAAGGCCACAGTAAAGCATACACTGCTTTTTCGCCGCAAACCTAACGAACTGTAGTAGGGTTCACATTTGAGCTGATTGGTTCATGATTACGAGGTGGAAAGACAGCGCCAGAAAGTTAGCGCACAATCTAAAAAAAAAGTGCTCAGAAGGGTTGTTCTTTTCAGTAGGTCATAGTTTTCTGGGCGAAATAAGCTTGGTAGCCTGTCCCAGCAATTCAATCAAGAGATCGAGAACAACAGAATGTGCAATAGAAAATTCGCTATATCCCACGCCCTGTGGGAATCGGTTTCATGCGAAGCACTCAGCGAGTTTGCTTTTTGTTTCTTTGAGCCAAGCGTTACGAGTTGGAGCGGCGTGTTTTTGTAAGTGTAGTAGTTGTGTGCGCATCGTGGGCTTACCAGGCACGTCGACTACACTGGCGTTTAAAGGGCCACATATGGTATGACGTAACGTCAGCACTCACTTTAAAGCCCAGACGCCCATATGATTTAAACTACGTGCACTTTACAATGCCATGATGTGAATATCATACGTAACTTACGTTGGCCTATTCGTGCGGGGTCGAGCAATGCTTGACTATTCCTTGCTGAGTCATAGGAATGCACGGAATGCACATGTAGAGCTAATTAGGCTGCTATAAAACCGCAGCCAACACTGGAATCACAATTCAAGTTAACCCGACATGACGTCTGCATCATAAGAGTACATACGCGTAATGATTATTGCTTGGTTATAAAATTCGATAGCCAGCACCGCAACCACAATTCACGTTGCACCGACATTACACATAGTCTTTTTCCAAAGCAGTTCAAAGACCAGGCTTGGCTATGTGGTAGAGTGCCTGAGAACCACTCAGAATTCTTGGGTTCAATTCCTGCTGGAATCATGATCTTTATTCTTTGCACTCGTCCGGTCAACGCTGCCGATGGCGGTTTTTCTGAACGCTCTCGCATTTAAATTACCAATGTCTGTTCCCGCCGTTCCTGGGTAGATATAAACTGTCAATCACATTGGGTTACCGCGGCTAGAAACGCTCATAGAAACGCTCAAAGTGCCTTTGGTGCGTTAAGAAATGTTTCGCATTTAAAAGCGCAGGCAAGAGTTTGTTGAATATTATGACGGTGTTGTGTACAAGACTCCTTTTTCTTGTTTTCGTTGTTATATTGTTCAAACGGGCAGTGCGCTAATGACCGTATGCTTGAGCATTCGAACAAGTTTCGAAAAACTAGCTGAGAAGCGGCGAAAAGGCCGCAAAAGCAAAATCGTCGGTTGTATACGTCTTTCATTGTAGTACTAAGAGCGAACACGAGACACATGACAGGCGAGAGAACAAAGACGCGGCTGGAACAAAGACGAGCATCGCGCGCAAGGGCCCGTTCGCAGTCGGCGAACGTCGCACAGACAGACCAATCGTAGCGCTTCCTGCCACTTGAAGTGATTACGTCATCACGTGACGTCATAGTGATGTCATGATGGCGTCACAAATTTTGGCGATATGTGACTTCATTATTACGTCATATGGTAACATGAATACGTGATGATAATTTTATGCATCATTCCTGCTGACACCGCCCACGGTAAAATTTCGCATTTGATGAGGGCCATCGGCTTAACAGAGAGACAGGAACACTACAACGGGGTACATCATACAGCGACACCAGGCGAATAAGCATAGACATCCGGTATCTTATTAGCGTGGATTAAACTACAATTTATTTTGCGAGACTGGTCAAGAACATTTCTTTATGGTCGTGGACAACTGTCCAGTCCGCCTAGCATGGCACACATCGCTTGCATCGCGGTACTGGAGCTTCGGTAGACGAGTACAGTGCTTGTGTGTGCTTTTCCATAGCCACATGTGCCGCACATGGCACGGTCCGCCATTCCTGCACGAAACCACAGTGATTGAATTTATTCATTTTATTGTCAAATGGTGCGCGGCTACACCACAAAGGAGCTGAAAGATGAGCCATGCATGCATAAATGAAACTGGCAGGTTAACTCAAAATAAACATATCATAACAAAAAACGAAGAAGCAACCCAAGAAGCATCACATAAGTACCAATAAAAAACTACAGAATAAACGGATTACACCAAAAATACGAGACAGAATGAAACAGCATTACACAATGTGTACAGCCCAGTACAGAAAATGCAAGGCTTAAGAGTCCATTCCCTAAACGTGAACGGTCCCTGATACTTGTTAGAGACCTTCAAAACTGGTTAACAAGTGGAAGTTTTCTCCAAAAATGTGTTGTTATTGTTTTTAAACCGGGGTGCATGCATACCACCCTCGTGCTTTATTAGCATTGCCTAATGGACGTTTCTCGCTGGCTAAACGATAAGCCCGCGTGCTTGTCAATGCCTGAAGTGCTAACTGGCAGTCATGTGTTGGACTGTGGAGTTCCATGTTAAGCTTAGAGAAAATCTTCCACAGTAACACTCGCGGGGCCAAACGCTACACCGGCGCCACATTTCTCTCCAGTGTTATCAGCATAGAACACCACGACGCTCACTGTAGAGCAGTTGAGTCGACACTCTCCGAGGGGTAGCAGATGTCGTCCAGCTTCAGATAGCGCATCACGTGCCTCCAGCAGTCTTCGTTGAGGTCGTGCAACTGCTTCCCGCCGCCCTCGCGCGGTTCACAAGTGACTCTGTCCTTCACGACACCAGCCAGCCGCATGAACTCGTGCATATCCTGGATGTGGCTGAGCCGCGTTCGAACCAGCGAGGCCGCTTCGGCGTCGGTGACTGTGAGCTCTGCCACAAGTGCCGGATGACGAGAAAGGGTTTCCAAGGCACTAGCACAGCGCCTGGTGGCAGAGAAAGGAGATAATAGCGAGTTTTAGTATAGCGGGAAACGCTTACGTTAGCGTTAGCGTGCGTCTCAACGCTAACGCTAAAACAGAACGCGCTGCGTGCCAACTGGTGCTCTTTTAGTACAGCGGAAGGCATTCCCGCTAACGCTAACGCAAGCACATACGGCGCCATCTAGACATAAAAACACTAAATGCACTGTAAAATCCACAAAAGCGCCACCAAGTCGAGCTGATCCAAAGTCACCACTGTTGCGTCTCCATGCCGCGTTTGCAGAAGTGTTGAGTTCTGACACATTGGTTTCTGTCGGCATGCCGCGTTCGAGAATTCATCAAGACCCCTATTACTTGGCCTTTTTAAGCTGGGACGCATCACGCGTCACATTCATGCACTGCCGCGAAAGGCATGAAGGGAAACGACGCCTAACATGTATCTGCTTGACTTGTGGCCGTATCTTGGAAAGAGGCGACTAAAGACAGCGTCGCCATCTCTGCGCTGCTACAGAAAACATGAGCGAACATTGCAAACAAATCTTGCTAAGCCTTCTGCAGCGCAAATCCACTTTGTATCTCAAAAACGGAGCTATTTTATCGGCGGTACACGGTTGGCGAAGCCTCATTACTCAAATCTAAATCAAACACGAACATTATTAGGGAATGAATAAGTTTAATAATGCAGGACGACGGCTACAAAGATTCGAAGTGGACGGCTCTCGCTTCAACAGGCACCGCCATCTTGCCTTACGTACGGGATCTCTTGCGTGCGTTAGCGTTGAACGCTATATTTCAGAAATAGCGTTCGTACGTAAGAGCTCGGGCTACGTTTACGTTCTGCTCATGCGCAGTTAGGAGCACGCAACGCTAACGCTAACGCTAAATCCTTGCGTTTGCTGTTTTCCGCTATACTAAAACTCGCTAATATTGCCATGATGTGAAATTAATACAGGCCTGTACAAAGTGAAGCTACGTGTGCACTGTTGCATCGAAATGCCCAAACGCTAATTTATAACTCTGTATACGCACGCAATGGTTGCAATTTTCTTTATAAGAACAGAAGTCCGAAGAAGACCACTATGGGCTTAACTATATATTCGTCAATTCTCATTACCAAATGAGATTTTATGAGCATAAAAAACCTTTCGTTGTTGCTGACGTGCAAAACAGTTCTGCGGAATCCCGCAAGGTGGCGGAACGGTTAAGAAAGGGAAATCCATACAAACTTCCCAGAAAGAGAAATCTATATGGATTTCCTTGGGGCTTCGTGCTACAAATGGGTGGTTGTCTACTTCCCTTTCTTTGCCGTGGTTGTTGTTGTTGTTGTTGTTGTTGTTGTTGTTGTTGTTGTTGTTGTTGTGTTGTTGTTGTTGTTGTTGTTGTTGTTGTTGTTGTTGTTGTTGTTGTGTTGTTGTTGTTGTTGTTGTTGTTGTTGCACTTGCTTAAGGATCGCAGTTAGATTCCAGAGGCAGGACCTATACACGCGTTCCGAAACACAGGGTTGAATTTGTGAATCAAATCATACGTTCGCATTCAGAAGCTGCACTCTTAAATTTTTGTTTCAGCATGTGGTATTCAAAACACACTTTGCAGTGGTTTGCTGGCTTTTCTGCCTTTTTCCTGGTCTATGGCCGCTCACCGAGTTTCGCTCTGGACGTCTCGTTCCTTTCGGCTCCTGCAACCTCAGAAAATCCTTTATCCGAACAGTTATTTTTGTCTCGCCTTGCACACTGCCGTCACCTGGCCCGAATTAACACCGGCATCTCCCAGGAAGCCCGCAAGTCTCGCTACGACTCGACTCACCGTGCTGTCGCCTTTACCCCTGGCGACGAAGTTCTTCTTCGGACTCCGGTGCGCGCTCTTGCCTTATGCGAAAAATTGATGAGTCGGTTTATTGGACCTTACACGGTCATTGAGCAAACATCCACCGTTAATTACCGTGTCTGACCGCTTAGACCTCCTTCCGATCACCATTGCCGTGGGACAGAAATCGTGCATGTTTCTCGGTTGAAGCCTCTTAATACTGTCGCGCGGCCGGGCGGCCGCTTCCAGCGCGAGAGGGAATTAGTGTGAGCGCAATCACTGACTCTTCTTTGTCAACTTGACATATCGTCATCATTTGTACAACTTCCTCATCTGTATATATCATCATCAGTGTGTGTAAATAAAGCGGTTCCTTATAATACGTTTAGGCCACTTCCATTATTCTCTGCTTTTATCGGGCTTTATATGCCGGACGATTATACAAAGTAGTTCAGAAGTAATTCCGAGTGAATATTGAAGTGGAATAAAAGCAACTGAGTACTACTGAATGACTGAGCAGGTTATAACATCAGTTATCCAGTATAAGCAACATAAAGACCAAACTACATTTGAAAGCGCTTCAGCGCAGCAGAAAACGCTTTAGATCATAATAATTCTATACAGTTTTATTGCGATAGCAATTATATGGACAGTCTCGGTTGGAAAATGTCCGTCCCCGTCGCCGTCATTCGCCGTATATGTATAAGTATGTATATATATAGAAAAGCCACAAAGAAAAATATTTCAGAAATTCTTTCCGACGCGCGGATTTGAACGGGCGACCTCTCGATTTGCAGCCCGCCGCTACCGCCGCGTTAGACGTCAGGCCACGAGAGCACCGTCTTTCAGCCTGCTAACGGCGAGATATTTATATACACCATGTAATTCAGCATGCTTTCTTAGTGGCCACATAGATGGCGCGACGTGCGCGTGTGTGGCGTACTTTAAATATCGTCGCCGCGCTCTTGCGAACGCCGTTGCTCTTCGCTCTACAGGGCGTGGTCGCTTTCGTGCGCTTATCTCAAGGAAAGAAGGGGCGGCCGGTGGGGTGCTTCGCTTCGCTCGCTGCAGCGGCCGCGTTTGGGAAAGGAGCGCGCTGTTCAAACAGAAATAAGTAACAACTGTGACAATTAGTTCGCGCTCGAGTCTTGTGTGTACCTGTTCGTTCGTTTCGTGCGTCCTGCTTTATGTTTGAGCAGTGCGCTTCAAGTGTCGAGCTGTGACGCGTTAGTGCGCGCTCGTCCCGTGTGCGTTCTTTTCGTGCGTCCTTTGTGCTCGAGCGACGCGCTGGCAATTTCGAGCTGCTTTCCGTTCTTCGCGTTACATTACAATTTATTGCTATCGCATTCATTGCTTCGCCGCTGCGGCGAAACTGTGACTTTTTTTTTTCGTTGATAATTGCATTAGTAAATGTAGGTACCTGCAAGAGCCACTTTAAATATTGCACTGAAATAACGACGAAACAAAGCTTCGAGACATCAAATGTTGCACAGATGAATTTGCACTCTTTTTTTCAGGCTGCATTAAGTAGAAGGCGTGGTTTGACGAATTTCCAGCAGATGTCACTTTTTTTTTTCATCCGTACAAGAAGAATGTTTCACTCGAATTACAATATCTACCTTGTTGATTATACGTTACACTTTGTAAGTGCTTGACCCCCCCCCCCTTAGCACAAAAGCCAAGAGGTTGATGCAGGCTACTGTATCAATAAATAAATAAATAATTAAATAAATAAATAAATAAATAAATAAATATCGAATGAGCTATAATCAGTACAGTGCTCAATCACTGCAGTGATATCGTTAAGTGTGCAAATAATGCCATAAATGGTCGCACTTGCAGTAGGTGGTCAGTGCTCTCGTCCTACCTTCTCGTAACCTTGTATACTATCGGCGTCAAATGAAACCCGAACAGCGGCAAACCTTCGCACTGGTATAGTGCGCACCGTCCAGTTATCATGATGGACAGGCGCGCGCATTCGGTTCGGCAGCACTGCGCATATGCGCGCAGAGCTGCCGCACATGAACTACATGAACCCCCGCACATGAAATCACATGAACCCCATAGTTCATGTGAGTTATTCATGTTACCGTGCAACAGTCAATGTAGCGTGGTAACATGAATGACGGTCTCACACTGCTCCGGGGAGCGATACTTGAGGCTAAATAGTGCTAGTATAAGCGCCAATTTTGAAAATAGGCATTCATAGGCATTTGAAAGCATTTAGGCACAAACGCCAAAGATAGGCATTTATAGGCACTATAAAAACACTATAAACGCCCTTATTACCCTGTTAGATTCATGCTGATATATCAAAGTGGCCCGATAGGAGCGCAAGGAACAAAATAGGCATTTGCCTAAAATACGGTCTCTAGTTATGATCGCAGGCGTGATGAGAGTATTTGGGGTGATTTTGATAATTACAGCGTGATTAGCTTCAATTTTTTCGACACAGTGTCTTTGCAGGGTCCGCTCAAACGCAGACACAAAGCAATCAATGTTGGGTCAAAATGCAAAAATATTTCTAAAAAGGTGGCGACACACCTTATTGCGGTGACGCCCCACTACGGCATGCCTCACAATCAAATCGTGGTTCTAGAAATTATTATCGCACGAATAAGACTTGACACCACAAAAAGCACTTATACGCTTACCTGTCACACATAGTGCGTTTCGCAAAACGAGCTGCCCGCGCCACGATGCCAGAGTTCCGCCACGACGTGTTGTACCAAGCGAGCCAGTCAAATGCCCACATCGTCGATATCTCAAAGGAAGCTAAAATCCTAAAGCAACAAAGACTATAGTTCTTCGAGATATCAACAGGTAAGTCATCAGCACGATCTGGAAACATTTGTGACTTCTCTAAACAGATCTTGAGCGTTCGGATCGTTGTGCTGGATTGCACAACCTTGGCGAGATGTCGCAGGTTTTCGGCAGACTCTATTATTGCGCGTAAGCTGACCTCTATTATGCTAGTGTTCTGCGATAGCGACACCAAGATGTTTGACCAGATACTGTCGACACTTGGCACATTCTGAGAAAGCCGATTACTGAGAAACAGTTTCTTCAACGTAGTCGTTTCCTTTATGAACTGAGAAACACCCGATGAATGTCCTTCCAAGCACGATAGCTCGACTTTCAGTTCTGTCATACGGCAACTGCCGAAGGAGCAGAGCTGTTTTAATAAGTCCATCGATGGACTTGTGATGGCTCCAGGAAGAAGCGGAAAAGGAAGAGGCCCTGGATCAGCGTCGTCCAGAGGATGGGATTCGAGTCCCACAAACGTGAATGTTACCTTGCGTTTAGCGCCGCTGTTCTCAAGGATCTTACAGACGTCGAGCAGTGCGCCATGCAGCCCGTCTTGTAGTTCATGAGGCTTGAACGTTATTCCTTCGTACTGCCAACCCGATACCTCCACCACAACTTGGTTCAGGCTTGTGTGTGTGGACACAGTTTCAAAAAGCGAGCACCACCGACCGCGCGGTATCATCGCGAACGGGAACCTAATATATCGTAGTCCCCTGTTCTTGCCAAGGGCCTCAAGCCATTCTTCGAAACCCATTTCATGAGCTGGCGCGTGACGCCCGTCGATGGCTGTCATAGTGAAGCTCCTTAAGACTGCATTTCGCAGTAAAAGGTCCCGCAAGCTCAGACATGTTCCGAAATCTAAGAAGCATCCGAATAAATAAAGTTCGGATACGCTTTTGTTCTGGCGCATACCGTTAAGAACGTACCACATGAAGTCGTGTTCGTTCCCATAAATATTTAACTTTTCTAACACTGTGTTGTTTTCCAAATACTCCCAGAATGTTATCTTTCCTCTTCCAGGGGTGTACCTAAATAGTCTAGCGTTCACTGACAACTCTCGCAGTGTGGAGCTCGCCTTCAGAGCCGCCAGTAAGGCGTCCATCTCTTCGTCACCAATACACTCGTAACAGAAAACTTTGAGGACATACAGGTTTTTCGTGTGTAGTACTTTCGAGATGGGCTCCACAATAGTCATGTCCAGGAATTTTTCTAAGACCTCGAGTTTCTCCAGCTGTATCACACCGAGAATTATATCGGAGACACAGTACTTGTAGGAACTAGAGCGACTGTCTACTTTTAGCGACTTCAGGGAGGAGTTGCCTTTAAGTACGCCATGAGAGCCGCCTTCCACGATATCTTCCAGGAATACGCCGTTCACGTGCAGGGACGTCACGCATGGGTGCGACTTCACCAGCCAAGCCAAGCATTCGAATGCTTCACGCCTCCTTTGTTCTCTCGAACGAATAAAGTCAGGAGTTAGGGAATTCACCACAGCCAGCTGGCCGTCTCCCTCCGATAACTCGCGCAGTCGAAGCCCAATCGAGCAGAGCAGCTGGTTCAGAGTGGGAAGGTGGTCCACTATCTGGCACGTTCTGTGCTCTGCAGCCGTGCAGGGAACTTGCCCTTCCAGATTTTTTTCCTCATATCCGTCAAAGATCTCATCCGGGAGGTCTTCTATATCTGCCCAGTCTTCGGAACAGCTAGTGTCAGATGAATCGTCGTTGTCTGCACATTTACTTGATGAAGATCGATATCGGGACATCATGTTGCAGCTGCTCATCTGGAAGGAATAACAAAAACATGGTTGATCCCTCCGTCATAGGAATCGGAATAACACGAAAGTAAAGCGTGCCCTTACAGAAATAACTGAATGTTTACTGTAGATTCATATAAGAGAGTTTGCACAATGTATATTGATGTCTGGCAGCTAATGGCACCGTTTAACGTGGATGCACCCACTTTGATGATTGGTGGTACATCTCCATCCCGACGACTAACGTCCATGTTAAATGATTAAACAAACCCTTGTGGTAGCAGTGGTAGTCAACGGTGAAGGCGTAATCAAATAATGAGGTGTAGCCAGAAGAGGGTCGCACATTGGACGCAGAACTTGGTCGCCATCCCATGGCATGTTAAAATGTGATTGAATACCACGGCCGGACTAGAGGGAAACGCAAAGAGCGTCGATCCGCCCCGGTAGCCCGGCCGCGACTTTCCACGGGGCGAGCGCGTGAGCGGGGAACGCGGTGTTACAGCCAGGTGTGGCAGGCACGCGTCGCAGAGCTATTTTCGGTTTGGATTAGCTTCATACTATGAGCGAGGCCGACGCTTTTACCACGCTTGGGCCAATGTCGCCACCTCGCGGTGTGTTAAGGCATTGACAAAATTGAACTTCTATTGAAAACGCGCCGAATGGGACGGACGTGTAACGCGTTGCAGGTGCTAATCGCGGAGGCCATAGTAATGAAGAATTAATTTACCTTACCGCTCCCAGAGGGCAACACCACCCCGCCGTACGGGAGAGTGGTAGATATAAAAGGCGCGTATAAAAGGCGGTGTGCCGCTAGATGCGTACATATTCAGCGCACGATACTGGAAAGAACGTGTTCCTAAGCTTGAACGACAGGCCCAGACTTACGTTCCACATCGCCTTTCCATCTTTGGGAGAGCTAAAGCTTGCAATACATTTTTAGCCACAAAACTATACTATGTATTGCAACTTATTCATTGCGCTCGATCTTACATACAGCGCTTTCATCGGACTTTCGCAACTTTCGTGTGGTCTTCGATGTTTGAACCAATGAGACGGGACAACCTATTCAGGCCAGTTAAGGAGGGAGGGCTGGGTTTAGTTCATTTATATCTATGGCAAATTGTTTCACGGTTCGACTTTTTTCGCGACAGTTCGCATCCCATTATTCGATCATTCTTGCAGATTACGTTTGTTAATGCTTTACCTGACTTGATTGTTTCCTCAGATTTCTCTGTACGCCCGTGTTTGTGGGGATTTATGCAGGAAGTTTTCATCGCTGTACGGTTTCTCAAGATCCGGTTTTCCATAGAATATCTATACACAGTATCACGCAAGCGACTCTACAAGGATTTGTTATCCATGCTTTTTCCACCTCCACTTTACCGCTCATTATATTCTCACCTTCCAGGACATGATGTACTAAAACGAGTTCGGAAAATGCATCTTTCTCCTGATACAACAACCTTCTTTTACAAACTCCATACTGATACACTGCCGGTGAAATCATGGTTGCAGAGGAAAGGTATTTTTGTTTCTTCAGTTAACTGTCGTCTCTGCGATGTACCAGAGACAGTAGAACACTGTTTTATTAGCTGCAAAGATGCCATTCTGTTTTGGGACATCCTTCAACGAACTGTTCAAAAGTATTTTAACATTAACTCGCATACTATACGTTACCTTCTCCCAACGTCTCTTGATGAAGTGCCCTTTGACATGTTTTAAATGCGAAGCATTTCTTAGCGAACCTCTGGCACTTTGAGCGTTTCTATCTACGTATCTATCTATCTATCTATCTAGCCGCCTACGTCTGGGTGCTCTCATGATCGCCCCCTTAACGTGGTGTAGACCAAAATTTGCATGGGAGGGTAAGAGGATTTGACGAATATGACTGCCGGGTCATGACATGAATAACTTTAAAATCCTGTCGCGTACGTCGTCAAACCCTTTCCACTAGACACGTGTGGCACATACCCGTTTACCACGGACCGCGGTGTACGGGTATGCGCCACAGGTGATTGACAATTTATATCTACCCAGGAACGGCGAGAGCAGACATTGGTTGAATCAATTGAATCAATCGTTGAATCAAGCGTTGAATCAATTAATGGAAAGAATGAAAATTAAGATCCCAGCAGGAATCGAACCCAAGCATTCTGCGTGGCAATCAGGCATTCTACCACAGAGCCACGTCAGGTCTATAAAATGGTTTGGATAAACTGCCTATGCAGGCGCAATGTCAGTGCAACGTCAATTGAGGTTGTGGTGTTGGCTATCTAATTTTACAAGAAAGCAATAAACACTACACGATGCTTCTACGATGTGTACTCCTACGATACAGGTGTCATATCAGATTAACGTCTGTAGTTCCCGTGTTGGCTCTGCTTTTATAGCAGTCTAATAAACATTACGTTTGTATTCCAATGATTCAGCAAGCTATATTGAAGCATTGCTCAACCCAGGAGGAATACATTAACGGAAGTTACGTATGATATTCACATCACCGCACCTTAAAGTGCACTTAGTCCGCCAGCACGACGCAGTGTCCTCTTCATTTCTTACGAGGCTGGGCGATGGCCTCATGCTGACCGAGGATGATGCCAGATTGATTGACAGCCCCTTTGCAGAGTAGGCTACAAAGGCCACATCGCCCAGGTAGTCTACGAATACGACAAGTGACATCTACTAATGTTGATCTACTATCAAGGCCTACCAGCCTCGACGGCCTATACCTCACCTACGGGAAGGAGGGCTTCAGGTTCCGACATGTCGCCGGCGATATAGACAGACAAGTTGTCGACGAAAGGACCGAGGCATCCACGATTTCCAACAGCTGTACTATACCTCCTACTTCACTACACATGGAACCCTCGTCACCGCGATCACGACCGGATCCTGTAACAAGTCATGACCAGCTGCTGGTGCTCACTGATGACGGTGATGATGCCCTTGTTCAAGAACGTCTTGCACACGTGCACACGGGTTCGTGAAACGTGCGTGCGTTCTCGGGACACGTATAAGCACTACATATCAGCTTACCGCTTCTGGTGTTGGTAATACCCACGTTGCCATTGGCAGCGTTACCCAACCGTAAACAACTGGTTATGTAACACATATGCGGCTCTTCAACATATATATGTGGGCGTGTAGAATTTATACAAATCTTTAGCATCATTTTGTAACGTGTCGCTCAGTAAAAAAAAAGTTACGCCACAGTCACATACCCGCCGCACGCTTCGCATAACATCGACTCTCACGGTGCGTGGGATCTGCCGCATTTTTTCCTTATGGGACTGCACAGTCTGTGGAAAACGCGCATGCAAGACCGTAATGCAGAACCAACCGCTGCTTCAAGTATGCATTTCATGCGTATGGCTCTCCATCTAAAGGACATTTACGAAGAACTTGACATAAGACCGGACTGGCACCCCATCTTGATGAGGTGTTCATCCTTACCAGCCTCCACGTGTAACAAGCTTTGAAGAGTGACTTTTCCTGCTTCTCTGGACTTGCACAGTATATATGCATGTAAGCTTTTGAATGCTTGTGCAGTGCTTGTGCGATTATTGTCGCTAAGTGAATGCATCACTACGTCATAGCGTTTGTGATAATTTCAAATACGCATTATAATAAATACCATGAAAGAAAAAAAAAGTGACCGTGGCGCAATGGGTAGCGTGCCCGGCATCTGTTGTTGCCGATCGAGCGGTCGTGGGTTCGATGCCCGGTGACGGAACCTTTTTTTCTGTGGCATCTGATCGTGTACCTTTTTTCGACGTCATTTCCGTGACGGAAATACGTCACTGAAGTCTTGGTGGACTCCGGCATAAAACACTTTCGTGTTAAAAATTTAATTGAGCTTGGGGAATACAGGATGTCAGCCAGACGGGAAGGTGCGTGAATGAGCATGCGCGGGAACACGAGCTGCCACTAAAAGGTAAAGATGGGCACATTTGCCGGCCCACTACAATTCCCACAAGTGTGAGCCGTATCTGCATAAAATTCAAATTCTGGGGAGAAGCAAGGACACCACTGCTCGAGAACTGTTGGAAGCTTTTCACATAAAAGCACGAGGTTTATTATGCATTAGTGACACTTCATTGTTCCTTTGTCAGGCAGAGAGCACGTTCTTGTATCGCAGGTTGTGATTAAGATGACATCCGATCGTTGTGAGCCTGCCCTTTTGCGCATGTCTATACCTATGTATTGCATTGCACAAAACGTTATCTGTTCGATGTTTGCCTTGCTTTCTGCGCATGCGTTTGCGTATATATACTACTGCAGTAAATTTGGAATAAACTGTCGAAAGTTTGCGCTCCCTTTCACCCTTCCCTTGTGATTTCTTTGCGGGAAATAGCCACATCCGTGGCTTCTGAAAGAACATGAACCGACTAGCCCAACAACGTGTGCTTCTGCATCCGTTTAAAAGATTTAAAAGATTAAAAAAGAAACAAATATATCAGCATGAACTGTGGTTATCAGCTCGCTTTCGAATACTCGCTCATCGCTTATGTGGTCCGTCCGTTTCTAGCTCGCGAAACGATATATTTTACTCTGCACGAGTTCATGCGCCAACTGGATGAGTTTTGGCGGTTATATATTTCTACATTGGAACACTGAGAACGCTTGTCGTAGTTGAGTAAGTGCGACGGAAAACGCGCAAACAACATTAGGTAAGGCTAGCTGACGCTCGCTTATGAGGACTCGCAGCTAGCGTGAACAAACCTTGCATTCACTGACATGGAATCTGGCGCACGCAGGATGTAGGCCGCACTGCATACTTGGAGAATCAATTAACTTACTTGCGGAAGTACGCAAAAGCGCAAGTAAATCATGACTGTCAGCCCTGACCAAGCTGCCACGATATTTTGCGGACTGCAACAGTGTTCACGCCCGTAGCGCGCAGAAATTACGCATACAGCAAGCATGAATGCACATATGATGGACTGACAGTGAGAAATGCGTTATCGTATTTGACTGAGCATCAACACTTTTCGTCAGCGAACGCTTCAACCCCCCGTGATCGAAGTGCTTGCTACGCGCCATCGCAAAGCGCCTTGCCGTTCCGAAGGCTGACAAGCCAATCTCGGCGTTGTTGCGCGTCGCCAGGGAAGGAATGAAAGCTTATCTCTGGCTCTGTGCATTATGTGCGGGACAGCGGAACCGACCAATACTTACGTTTGGAAATTGAAACTTTTTTCGACACTTACGGAGCGCAGAATGACGACACAGAAACAGCAGCCCCGTACACTTACACACAGCGCACGACCGACGATCCATACAAACGCAGGGGCGATGCTGCCACCTATAGGTCGATCTCGCCGCCAATAGCAACGGTTTTCTATATACCATGACAGCGGACGGTGAGAGTCGACGTCAAAGCTAGGTCCTAAGGTCCATATTGTGTACGTTGAAGTCGCCGACTAGTATAAAGGGTTTGTGCTTGTAGGCGTTTTATAATGTTCTGTCACAATTATGAGTGATATTAGTCTATTGTTAAACCTGATGTTTCGTTTTTACACGCTGCTGTGCCGTGCGCACGGACACCAAACGAACCGACAAGCCTCGGTCTTAAGTTGCTTCGCCCCTAAAAGAAAACGGCTTTCGCCTTCCAGTCGTCTTAGGTGAGTGCATAAGGGAGCTTGTGAGTTTTGTAAACGGGTGTCCCAGATAGTTGGGACACCCGTTATATACGCGCACACATTGAAGCTGACGCTCGAACATACAGAAAACCAGTCAGACACCCCCTCCTCCTTTCCCATCCACACCCGAAATAATTCTGGCCACGCCCCCGAAGTCCGATTTTTATGTACAGTGCGTGGAGGCTGTATTTCAGCGGTGATATGGACTCCAGGGCTTTATACACACACACACACACACACACACACACACACACACACACACACACACACACACACACCTTCCTTAAGAGAAGGGTTGGATAAATCCGTGCTTTTGATAAATCAAAACACAGCTCATGCAGTCAACGTTGTTGACGGGCCGATAGAGAGAGAAACAATCTAACGATTGCTGGAGAGGTTTCACGGCGGCACGCCCAACATCCGTGGTTACTAAGATAAAGCAGCCAGACCCTTCAGTGGCGTGAAAGGAGGCTCGTCAGCTAAAGACACCAAGCTCGCGAGTCCAGTGGGAAGGTGCTACAATCTTACCAGAACAGCAGGTTGTAGCATTTCCTCACCCACGAACCGCCACGTCCAAGCGACGCCACTTCTGAGTCACCGGTAGTGGATCGGTCCCGCTGCTGCTCTCCCTAGTCTTCGTTATCAACAGTGACAACTTGGGCGTGCAATGTTCTGCCGTGGCTTCCAGTGAGCATGCTGGCACCTGTCGTTCGGTGTTGGAAAGCACAGCTCTGTTATCGGGATTGCTCTAGTAGATAACAAGATAGCGCCACTGCTCCATGCAGCCAATATAGGTACTAGCTGTTTCACACTTAGGGGAAATCTCGGAGCGCGTGGCATCATGATGCGGCCAGCGCTGCAACCACGCGCCGTCAGCAGCTCGCGCGTGCGCAGATGTACAACTCTACATCCTTGAAGCGTCTGCGCACGCGCGAGCTGCTGCCGGCGTGACTGCAGCCCTAGTCTCATCGTGATGCCAGGCGCTCCGAGATTTCCCCTACAGCATGTACCTTCACAGGCGTGCATAGGATTCTCCATTAGAAGGGGAGGGGGGGAGGGGGGGGGGGGGCGTTGAGGTTGTGCCGCAGCGACCCATTCCTCCCGTTAGTCGAATCGGAAAAAAAACAAGATTCGCTAAAGATGCAAAAACGAAAATGAAGCGATGACGTGTTTTTCACAACGATCCTCGACTTTCCGGGGGCAAAGGTGGGAAATAAACAGTTCTTGCAATTGAATATGAGGGTTGCTCTGTCGCTGTTATCGTCAAAAACATACGTGGACATAGATCTGCACTTCACACAATGATGGGATAGGTCTGCCTGAGTTCTAGAAGAATGGGGCAAACCCCCCTTGGATAACCAAGGGTGTTGGTGTAGGGGGCAGCTGGTCAACATAGACTGAGGGTGTAGGGCTGGTCCCCCTGTCACCCCTCTCCTCCTGCGCGTACGCCTATATGGCTACAGTGCAGTGCTTCCTACGCGATTGGTATTATATACAGCAGTTTTGATGCAGCGTAAAGTAACCGCATGGACTGATCATTGAAAAAAGAACTGCGCGCATCGAGGTCCCAAAATTAAAGCTAGTTGCGCGAAGGTATGCCATCTTGTGGGCAGCTTTTTTGTATTAGGTAGCAAGTCCTCTTTAACGGACCGAACCAAGCTAACGATTATATCGACACAACCCTCGACGCCTTTGATGAGCGGCTTTAAACTCTAACAGTGAACATCACATAACAGCTGCGCATTGTAGGTGCGAAATTTAGCGCCATAAAAATTAAATGTTGTTCCACTCAACGTGAAAGCTGTAGGAAGCGCGGAGCGGTGATTCGCCTGTTCTTCGGCGACGCTGGCGTTCACGGACCTTGCAAGCGCTGGCGTTGCAAACGTGCAGTCTGCTTCGGCGTTCATGGCGGGAAAGGAAACCTTTATCTGTGATGCAGTGGCGCCCTGTTCCTTTTTCCTTTGACCCTCTCTTCACTTTCACATCCCTTTACTATACTGCACACGGCTATGGTATGTTTTACCCTCTCCTACTCCTTTCCATCCTCCTTACCCTCACCTCCTTTTTACCGCTCCCTTGATCTCTATACTACACACAGAAGTTCTATGATCTGCCCTCCCCCTCCTCCTTTCTCTCCCCCTCACCCCCACATCTCTCCTCGCTTCCCTTTCCCATCCCTTGCTGTACTATACTACACGTGGCCATGCTATGATTTACCATCTTATTCCTTCTTCCCCTCCTCACCCACACATCAGTCCTCCTCACCTTCACTTACCCTTCCCACCTCTTGTTCTACTATATCACACATGGCTATGCTATTCTATGCATGTCTATTCTATGCTTTGCCCTCTCCCCTCCTCTTTTATTTCCTCTTCACCCTCACTGCCCGTTCCCGGCTCCGTGCTATACTATGCTATACATGGCAGTACTACACATGGCTATGCTATACATGGTTTTGCCAGCGTGACAAGCGACAAGACACGACGAACGCCGAGGGCCCGCCCTCCTAATGTGCTCCGCACTTAACAGTGTTCGGTGCATTTGTACACATGCTGCCGTAAATATACAACGTGAAACAGTGGTGTTTTCGTGAGCTTGTTTTCTGTGGTACTTTCTTGCACGTTGAACATAACAGTCCAAACGAGGTCTGCGTCTTTTGAGTAGGATTTTTCTCCCAAACAATAAGTGTCAGGCTTGTATCCGTTTCCTCCCCTATCGAAAACGCTACGACACGCTTATAGGGCACACGCCGTTTGAGGCCTGAATGTACCGGGCACCAAGCGTTGCCCTGGCGCACTATGGTCGCAGCATCCGTCGCCCCGGTTAACCCGACCAATAATGAGAATAAAATTTCTTTACAAGGAGTATCCTCAACGACATAATCGAACGTTAATGCATGTTTCTTGCCGCACTCACACAGCGAAACGTTACTCAGGCGAAATCCTTGTACGCCTCATCGAGTCGACGAGAAAAGGGAAATTTGAGGGGTCGTTTCTTTGGTAAAAGTCTTCGATGCCTCATCTAACGCCAAAACTGCTAAAGTGGTTGTTTGGGCGAGTTGGCACGACATATTGGAGGGGAACAGCGCGAAATACGAAAGACCAGGCAGAGAAGAACGCATACAACAGCGCTGACTTACAAAAAATGTTGCGCAGATATATATTGCGTGGTTTGACGAATAAACGTTTTTTGTAAGTCAGCGCTGTTGTATGTGTCCTTCTCTGCCCGGTCTTTCGTCTTCCGCGCTGCTTCCCTCCAATACGCCAAAACTGACCGTGCGTGGCGCCGGCGGCGTCAACACGGGTTATGCGAAAAGTTGGAGCAGTTACACACTAGGGGGTACGAAGACTGAGGACTGCAGCGGAGATGGCGGCCTTCCCTGTACTATACTATACTATACTATACTATACTATACTATACTATACTATACTATACTATACTATACTATACTATACTATACTATACTATACTATACTATACTATACTATACTATACTATACTATACTATACTATACTATACTACACATGGCTATGCTATGCTTTGCCACCCGCTCTTCCTTTACCTCTACATGGCTATATGCTTTACCATCTCTCCTCCTCGATCATTTCCCTCCTCCTCACCTACACTGCCTTTTTCAGCCCTTGATGTACTATATGGGGCAACGCTCGGGTACCGTACGGTTACTCACCCATACGATACCCAGAGCTTTGCCCACTCGTCATGATTCACTTCGTGGAGATGGTATGATGAACGTTATTCGGGTCCTGAAGATCAACCCTTAGGTTTGCGCAGGCGGCTCCCAAGTCGATAACGTTACAGTCGTATCGTGCATTTCTTTTTTTCTGCATACGCTAGAAAAGTAAAACTTCGACGTTCTCATAAGTCAATACTGTGACACACAACTACACTATTATTCAGCCTCACTATGATGGTATTAAGAACCACAAAGTCATTCGAAACCACTTTATTTGGGTACAACTTTAGAAGGCAGCCGCATTTCCTCCTCAAAGGCTGATGAATCAAGATGATTCAATATGATGAACCACTGATGAATCAATACGACGAACTGCTGCGGCCTGCACCAATGGGCGCGCACTTCTCACTTATGTCACGAGCAGCCGGCTGGTTCTCCGCCGTCGGAGATCACGGAGGAGAACATGAGTTGGACTACTTCTTAGTCCCACTCGTGCCGCGGTTCGGTCTTCTGGCCGGAGCCTTTTCTGCCTATACTGAAGTTGCATCCGGCAACATGTGCAAATGCACCTGATGCCAACAGGTTCTACACTTTCACCCGCGGGCCACACGACATCGCTCTCCAGTGTTGCGAGCACAGCACACCACGACGTTCATGGTAGAGCAGTTCCATCGACAGTCTCAGAGGACCAGCGGACGTCCTCCAGCTGCACGTATCGCATCACGTGCCTCCAGCAGTCTTCGTTGAGGTCGTGCAACTGCTTGCGCCCGTCCCCACGTGGTCGACAAGTGACCCTGTCTTTCACGACACCAGCCAGTCGCATGAACTCATGAATACCCTGCATGTCGCTGAGCCGTGCTTGGATCAGGGAGGCCACCTTGGCATCGCTGACGGAGAGCACTTCGGCGAGTTCTTCCATCAGCGCCGGATGACGGGAGACGGTTTTCAACGCAAGGGCACAGCGCCTGTCGGAATAGAAATGGGGTAATGTAGTGTCTGTGTAAAAGTAAAGATGGCCCCTACAGGAAGGAACGAACAGGATAAAGAGGAAAGGCGGGGATTTTAAAAAGTATGAGAAGGACTAGTGCACTACCCTACACTAAGGAAATGGATAGGGGCGTTTGAATGTTATGTAGAGAAAGAGGGAGAGAGGGATTACACAAGAACAGACTCACACTCTTCACAGTCAGAATATCGCTCTAAAAAGACACAGTCTAGACACTGCAGAAAAGCATTATATGCTTACCTGTCACGCCGGGTCCGATTCACAAAATGAGCTGCCCGTGCCACGATGCCAGCGTTCCGCCACGACGTGTTGTACATATCGAACCAGATAGATTCTGGCGTCACTTCACACATAGCCAACAGTCTAAAGCTGCAGAGGCTGTAGTTCTCGGAGACTTCGACAGGCAAGTGGCCATTGTAACGAGGAAAGAAGTTCAAATTCGTGAATGAATAGACGTTCAGACTTCGGATTGTCTTGCTGGATCTCACTACCTCAAAGAGACGTTCCAGGTCTTCGGCACTTTTACGTTTTGTGTACACGGTGATCTCTCTTATGCTAGTGTTCAGCGATAACGACTCCAGAATGGTGGACCAGACAATGACCAGGTGCTGATCAAATGCCGACCATATGCTTGGTGCATTCAGTTCGATCCCGTCAGAAAGAAGCAGTTTCTCCAGTGTAGTCGTTTCCTTTATAAACTGGGATACACCCGATGCGTCTATTTTCCAACGCGGCAAATGGACTCGCAGTTCTATCATTCGGCATATGCCTAAAGAGTAGAACTGTTTTAACGTATCAACAGTTGGGGTCGTAGTTCCATTGTCAAAAAACTTAAAAGCAAAAGCCTGCGAAAAAACGGCGGCAACAGAACTGGGGTCCAGTGTCACACACGTGAACGTTACCTTGTGTTTAGCGCCGCTGTCCTCAAGGCACTTACCCGCGTCGAGCAGTGTGGCATACCACCCCTCTTCCTCTCCACGAAACAGCATGTCTCGCGCT
This sequence comes from Rhipicephalus sanguineus, assembly GCF_013339695.2. Classification (NCBI taxonomy): domain Eukaryota; kingdom Metazoa; phylum Arthropoda; class Arachnida; order Ixodida; family Ixodidae; genus Rhipicephalus; species Rhipicephalus sanguineus. The sequence goes on from NC_051182.1 coordinate 127,106,835, forward strand.
GCGTCAACCATCCTTTCTCGAATCTCCACGACAACTTCCTTCAGGCTTCTGTGTGTGGCCACAGTTTCGAAAAGTGAGCGCCAGCGATCATGAGGAACCACCGAGAACGGGATCACGATATATTCCATGTCACTGTTTTCGGCAAGGGCTTCGAGCCATCGATCAAAAGTCTTTTGAGAATGAGAGCCGATGAACTGGTTGCCGGACGGCATCCTCAATCTCCTTAAAACTGTGTTTTCTAACAAAACGTCCCGTAGGAGCTCACATGTACTCTCTTTTTTGACCGAGCACCCAGATAAATTAAGGTTGGACACACTCCTGTTAATGAGCATGCCACTCAGGATACAATCCAAGAGATCATAATTGCTCCCATGAACAGTTAACGTGTCTAATACGGAGCTGTTTTCCAAGTACTTCGTAAACGCTATTGTCCTGCTCCCATAGTTGTACCTAAACAGCCCGTCATTCACTGACAACTCTCGCAGGGTAGAGCTTCCCTTCAGAGCCACCATAAGAGCAGTGAACGCGTCTCGTTCACAGAAGGTGACAGAAATGTCCAGTACAGTCAGTGTTTCGGCACGTAGTGCTTCCGAAAGGGCCTTCGCGGCTACTACATTCAGACGAACTGACTGCAACTCGAGTTTCTCTAACTGTGCGATAGAAGTCATCTTACGGAGGGCTTCTGCGAAGAAATCACGACGACCGTCTATGCTTATCGACTTCAAGGAGGAGTTACCATCAAGGACCCCCTGAAGAATCCCTTCCTGCAGTTCTCGAAGGAATGTGCCGTTAGCGTGCAGGGACGTCACGCATGGGTGCGACTTCAGCAGCCAAGCCAAGAATCCGAATGCTTCACGTCTTCCTTGCTCGTTCCGACAAATGAAGGGACCACGTTGGAAATTTACCACAGCCAGTTGCCCATCTCCTTCCGGTAACTCGCGCAGTCTGAGCCCAGTCCAGCAGAGCAGCTTGTTCAGTGTGTGAAGGTGGTCCACTATGTGGCACGTCCTGTCCTTTGCAGCCGTGCAGGAAACTTGCCATGTCATCTTTGTTTCCGTGTTTCTATGAAGGATCGCTTCTGATGGGTCTTCCATATCTGTCCCTTCTTCAGAAAAGCTCATATCAGATGAGTCTTCATAATTGGCCGCTTATATGCTAATAAAGTTTACTGTAGGCCGTCGCACTTCGGCACTTCCACCTGGAAGGAATGGAAGGTTTGCAGTGAGCTTGGCAAATGTACAAAATTCCTGCATCGAATAGCCTTGACCGACGGAACGCGCATACGAGCAGGCATAAACGAACACCGTAGAGCCAATCGTGAGTGAATGCAGAGTCAAATCAGTTTCTATCGAACTCGATAAAATGTCATATCAGCTGGATCTCGCATGTTTTTAACATGAAAGCTTTCGCGAAAGTTTATAAAGAAGGTTCTCCAACTAGGCGCCTATGCCGAAATCTACCTCACCATAATTACGCTGCAGTGAGACTTCGCCCGCCCCCTAATGGAGAACCCTGTGATAAGTAGACCCGTACTCCTTAACATGTGCAGGAGAGATTTGTCTCGCGGGACGCCCAACACGCTTGGTTACTCCGAACGAGCTGTCGGACACTAGCTAGATAATCTATAGAGAAGGTTCGTTTGAGACACACGCCAAGTTGACGATGGAAGTGGGAAAGTATACATGCTTACGAGATGGAGCACGTCGTCGCGTTCTTTGTATCCGTGCGGTCGCATTCAACAAACGTCCTTTTTAAGTCACTCGAACTGCGCTGTTGCTGCTGCTGTTCCTCGCTATCAGCAGGAAGTCGCAATGTCGCGAGCATACTGTTCCGCCGGGACATCCGACAACGTACGAGCGCCCATCGGTCTATCAACCCCCGGAAGGCGATTGCTGGTTTCGGTTTCAAATGATATTCACAAGATTCAGTCGGTATACAGCCTAAAGCCATTCGTTTTAGTAGCGAAGCTGCTCAAGCCGGAGGCTATAGGCCCGTAAGGTTTTTCGCAGAAAAACCTCGCCGAGCTATGGCATCACTATGCGTTGCCTAGCAACGCGTTAGAAAGAAAGGAGGAGGAGAGGAGAAGTGGAGACGAGGAGGAGGAGAACAAATTAATAAAACAAAATTAAATTTCTTTTATTTTTTGGCGGGATTCGAACCTGGGTACCCACGGCCCGAAGGCGAGAGTCGTAACCACCCGTCTATCCATGCACGCTAGCAGACCAAGCCTTTTTGTGGGAACCATACACGATCGCGTTTCTATGAGCGAGAGCTCTGGGCGAGAGAACGAGACAAGGAAGAGAGAATTAAGTAGAAAGAAAGAGAGAGAGAGAGAAATAGATATAAATAAAGAGAAAGAGAGAGAAAGACAGCATAGCATAGTCATGTATAGTAGTGTACTATATCATGGGGTGGGAAAGGAAAGTGGGGGTGACGAAGAGGAAAATGAGAATGGGAGAGGGTATAACATAGCATATTCTTGTACGGAAGGAAGTGAAGGTGAGGAGGAGGTACAGGAGGAGGAGAAGGCCAGCAGTTCCGCTGCTTCTACTGTCTACGCACCACTAGCTGCCCCAAATTTTTATATGCCGTAGATATGACCGATTTTTTTCGCCTTCCTATAACCTTTCTATAGTCTTAAACCTTGCCCCTTTGTCAACACGTCGCCGCACTACATGTTTAAAGTTTTTGCACACTCTGATTAACTCGCCGCGCCTCAACTGTTGAGAGAAATATGTTAGGTTCGTTGAGTCTATTCAAGGGACAAGAGATGAACGGCCCCAGGGTTGCCACTGACTTTCGAGTAAATGTCGCCAAACGACGAGCAAAAAGTCGCCAAAACTCGCCATTCTTTTACAAATTTCGCCAAAAAAAAAAAAAAGTCTTCATTCTTGATACTGTGTGCGGCGTACCTAGTAATAAAAATTTCCACTCACGTATAGCACCGTAGAATACAGTACCATTCATGACCCTTCGATTATACTGACGTTTCTCAATGCCAGTCGTATCGCCCGCTTCACCATCCATGGGAGTGCATGGTGCTGCCTCTCCGACTAGCCGCAAGATGTGCGTGGTGGCGCAAGGGTGAATGAATGAAACGCTCATGATATCCTTCCATCCCTGTCCGCTCGTTTCAAAGGTAAAAGTGTGGTAAACATTGGGCGAAAACCGTGAAAGCGTTGTTTGTAGACAGCTTTATGTACCCTTATATGAATTAGAAGGATTAAAAGGCTTAATAAAGATAACGCGACAGAATTCTTACAGGAACCGACAATTAGTGAGTCTTATACCTATTCAGTGTGAACTAATATGATACCGGACGCTACCGACACTTTCTTATAGTCACTTACATCTACACGCGTGAATCCGATGCCTTATTAATGAACACCAATGATCACCACTCCTGCAATAGCTCCAACAGGGCTGTAGTATGTAAAAAAATACATGCGCTCCCAGCGGTTGCCAGCCGTCCTATAAGTGGAGCGAAGTAATGTAGCCGAGGATGTTCGGGCTTCTTATAATTGAGAACTTTTTATAAACAAGACAGTTTGAGTGAACCGCGATGAACTCTTTCCTTCCGAATTCAAGGACGAGAGAGTGTTTTTTTTTTTTTCTCGCCTTCACTACCCTTCCTACAGGCGCTATCACCTCATCGTCACTTATTTCTTCCTAAACCACGTGGACGATGTCAGAACCTGGTTCTAGAACCGTTGGTCAGAACTAAGCGATGAGCCTATCAGGATCTCGCACTTTTCGGCTACACGCTGTCATCTCCGCCTGCGCACTCGAAAACCCACAAGCTGAGAGGGCGAATAAAACGTTTATTTGATGATGTGTGAGAACATCGGCGAGTGGGATCCTTAGTCCGGGATCCCATTGGCGCGGGCCGCTGTCCTCGCACGTTTCACGAGTGCCTATTGGGGCTTCGGGTCCGAGCTGGACAGAGCTGCCTCCCACCCTTTTATGTTTAGTTGTGCCCTGGGTTGCATGGGTGGATTGGGTGGACATTCCCATACCACGTGGTACAGGGTGGCTGTTTTATTGTCGCAGAACCTGCACTGTGGTGCGTGTGTGTCGAGATCTACGAGGTCTGTTAGAAAAGTATCCGACCTTATTTTTTTTTTCAGACACCTGATGGATATGAAGAAAGCGCGCTTGCACAAGCCCACCTTGAACCTTCGTGCGCATGCGCGAATTTTTTCCCGCTTGCCGATAGCGTCAGTCGCTGGGACGCAGCGTTTGAGTGAGGTATGTGCGCAGTGCTCTCGTCGGTTTTTTCATTTCAAGGAAAATGACGGAGCGACTGAACCAGCGCTATCAAATTTTGTCAAACACTTGGCGACCGCCAAGTCGAAAGCATTCGGAAGATTCAGACGGCTTTCGCTGACGATGCTATGAGCAGCACATAGATTAAGGAGTGGTACAACCGGTTTAAAAATGGCCGCACATTGGTAGAGAGCGAGCCACGCTCGGGTCGGCCATCAACATGCCGAAATGACCAGATCATTGCCGAAGTGAATGCTCTGATATGTGTGCGCGTATTACTTGTTCCCTCTTTCCTCCTCGCTATCTCTATTCTTTTTTTCTCCCCTTCCCCCTCCCCCCGTGTAGGGTAGCAAACCGGGTATAATCTAGTTAACCTCCCTGCCTTTCCTTCGCTTTTATCTCTCTCTCTGGTGATGCGGGGCCGTCGTGCAACTATCCGAGAAATTATGGAAGAAGTGGGCATCAGCACTTTTTCTGCACATTCCATTATGATCGAAGACTTCGACCTTAAAAAAGTGTTTCGGCGAAATTCATGCCGAAGCTGCTCTCGGTGGAGCAAAAGCAACTTCGTGTTGAAGTCTCACACGACATGCTGGATTCCACTAACAGTGACCCCGACTTCATGAACACCATAATCACTGGTGACGAGTCTTGGGTGTTCGGGCACGACCCGGAAACCAAATCCAAGTCGTCACAGTGGAAGCATTCCATGTCAGCAAGACCAAAAAAGGCCCGCCAAGTGCGCATCAATGTCAAAGTGATGTTGACTGCTTTCTTTGACTCCCGCGGTGTGGTACACCATGAGTATACTCATGATGTACCACATACGCACCACAGGGTCAAACAATCACCAAATAGAACTACAGGGATGTCCTCCGTCGCCTACGTGATGCTGTGCGGCGCAAGAGACCGGAGTTGTGGTCAACAGGAAATTGGCGCATCCATCACGACAATGCTCGTGCACATTCTTCGCACTTGATTCAGACTTTTTTGGCGAAACACCAGACTTCTATAGTTGAACAGGCTCCTTGCTCTCCTGATATGGCCCCTGCGTCTTCTGGCTGTTTCCCAAAATTAAGAGGCCATTGAAAGCAGCGCGATATCAGACAAGAGAGGACGTTATGGCTGCAGCGACGGCTTAGTTAAACTCCATTCCGAAAGAGGCCTTCTCGGAATGCTTTCAACAATGGCAGCACCGCTGGGAGACGTGTGTGCAGTCCCAAGGAGACTACTTTGACAGTGATGAGGTTTCCAACGCTCCAGGTTATGCTAGTCTTTTTATTCGGCCATAGGTCGGATACTTTTCTAACAGGCCTCGTATCTTAGATAGTATGCATGGGTTAGTGTAGGACAGTGTCTGCAGGTGACGCCACATTACCTGCGATTCCTTACTGAGGTTTGGCCCCAGGGGCGGAAGGTTCCGTGTTTCGAGTCTTTGGTGTTGTAGAATTTCCGTATATGTGAGAAGCGGATCCATACGCATAGCCGAGGATCGGTGCGATATGCCAGTTTCAGATTGTGGGTATCACACAGCTTGATACCCACAAATTGAAATCAGTTGGGATCGTTGCGGCACCTAGCGGAGCAGATATCAACCACACGTTTATTTCTTCGTGGCCTCTGAGATTCGCTATGACAGCGCACGAGACACAAAGTTAACGTAAGGAATACACCAGGACAGACGAATGCCGTCGTGCGAGTCCAGACGCCCAAGTGAAGGATTGGGGTCACTATTTTTACGTATTTTGCTTTCTGGAGAAGAAGCGTGTATGGCACACTCGTGCTTGTTCATCTATTCCGGGTGGTCTTTCTTACAATGGCTGAACGACAGACAAGCAAACAAGCAAACTTGATGTACATCAGGCATTGCGGTGCGTGCTTGTTTATCGTGCTAACGACTAGACAGGCGCTGCACGTAGTGTTCAATGCTAGCTTTAACCACAGGAAAAGCACGTGCCGCGGTTGGTCGTCGACAGTGGTCCTCACATGTACGAGAAGAAGCTTTTTTTACGTTATTGCAGGTAATTGTTGAGAGAGAGCAGCAACGGTTGCCTTAACAATGTTCACTGCAAGTCAGTGCAGTTCCGCGCTGCATTTGGGGAAACAAGAGCATTTATCACAAACAACAAGGAAAGAAAGTTGGGCTGGTTGGTCTGTTTCGACTTGAATACATTTGACACAGTGACCACTACCAATACAGCCGACAGTGACCACTATCGAAAGCGGGGGGCGGGGCGACCCCCTTGCCCCCCCCCCAATAGATACGCCTATGCCGGTAACGTCAACCGGCTACAGGTGCGCTGCCGAGCGTGTACATCAATGGATTTCCGCAGATCATTGAGAACAGGAGTGACCCCACGGCCTGAAGAAAAATAAAGGCTATATAAACGCTGCTCTCTGGTGTCCCCAGTCACCCCTGCAGAACGGTCCGAGTGGGACGCGAAGCATCGGGATTTATGTGTGTGTTTTTTTTTGTAAATTAAAAAATGTTTTTACTTTTAATCAGTACCTTGGTCGGTGTCCCCCTATTTCACAAACAACATCTCTTCTCTACCATCTTTCACTTCCCCCTCCCCTTTCCCCAGCACAGGGTAGCCAGCCGGTCTGAGAACTGGCTAACCTCCCTGTCTTTCCGTTTTTCTTCTCCTCCTCCACAGACACACACACACACACACACACACACACACATATATATATATATATATATATATATATATATATATATATATATATATATATATATATATATATATATATATATATATATATATATATATATATATATATATATATATATATAAAGTCAGTTTCACTCTAACAGTATTAACGTCCAGAACGTCACTCGAAACACTCGAATCCACTATACTCAGGCACAAATTATTTAGAAGGCGATGGAAATCTTCCCTGACGACGGATGAATATGAGCCTGCACCAATGCATGGGCGCATCTTGATGAAAAAAATTGGGAGGCGCAGTAACCGACACGGACTACGGAGGATAAAAGTGACGACACAGGCGTACACTCGCAGCTGGAAGTTTAATGAACAAACAACACATATACCGTACAGTTAACACATTAAGTACGTGGTAAGGTTTCTCTCGCCTACGAAACAAAATACGGAATGATTTTCCACATTCGACAAACTCCTGTGAATGCACATGCATCAAAGCGAAAGGGAGGGTGGTAGTGGTAAGAGGGGGGAGACGTAGGGGGCTACAAAAATAAGGTTGCCAGCGCAGCGAGCTGCTAAGATTGGAGAGCTCCTTCGCTGTTACGGTAATGGAGAGGGCGCTTACACGTCGATCACCGCATCTCAACATTAAATGGTTCTTTGAGTTCACGAGTGGTTTTGTCTCGATGCCTACATGAGATGGTCGCATCAGCGAAAAAGGGTGAGCAGACGCAGGTGCTTGCAATGCTGCGCCAACTGTGCACCACTCTTTGACGTTATAGCTATTTTATGCCCCTGCAAAACTATCCCATATGTCCGTTTTGCACCAATGAGCGCGCACTTTAGACTGACGTCGTCAGCAAGAGGGCAAGTGTCTCCGCCGTAGGTCGGCATGGTCTAGAACCTAATTCTTTAGCCGCCGAGACAACCTGCTGCCACGCTTCGGTAATCTGGGCGGGGCCTCTCCTGTCTGCATTGTATCCGACTATGTATTAATAAATTATTAGGACGAAGGCCTTAGGCCTTGTTATGACTGACAATTGGTGGCGACGCGCTGACCATGAGACTGGACAGGCAAGGCGTTCCCACACTGCTAGAACACCTGCATCCTTCCTGGAAACGGAATTCCCGGGACGGCAAGCGACCGACAATGGGCAGAATCATCATCATCATCGTCATCATCATTTATTTACCCTTAAGGGCCCCTCATGGGGCATTACATAAGGGGGGGGGGTAACAATAGGTAACCACGGGTCACAAGATTACATGACATAAATACTGTTGGAAAAACAAGAAAAAAATACAGTAAGGGGGAAAAAGCAAGAAAAACAATAAAACATAACATGAAAATGAGAAGGCAGGTATAAACGCGCAAAGAACAGGGCTACTACTCGTCCTCCTGACAGTGGTGCTGTAACAATAAATCTTTAAATTTCACACAGTTTACCTCACTAACAATACCGTCAGGAAGTACATTCCAATCCGATATGGCAGTCGGTAGAAATGATTTGTTGAAGGCGTTAGTTGAACCATGAATGCGTTGAACACTGTGACAATTAAACAGACGTCGTGATGACCTCATGGGCGGCAGGATTAGGCTCTCGCGTAAATGAGGAAAGTTATAATACAGCCTATGGAAAAGGCAAAGACTTGCTATTTTGCGACGGGATGCCAAAGGGGTTAGACCAATCGAACTTTTGATGCTAGTGACGCTCAATCTAGAATCATATTTGGAAGTTATAAAACGAGCAGCTCGATTTTGTATTGCCTCCAACGCCTCGATTAGGTACTCCTGATGGAGGTTCCAGATAGGGGATGCGTATTCAAGTTTGGTGCGTATAAAACTTTCGTATGCCATTAGTTTAACTGTGGGCGAAGCAAATGTGAGTGATCGTCTGATGAAACCTAGTGATCTAGAAACGCTTGCAGAAAGTGACGTGATGTGCTTAGACCAATTTAGATTATCTGTTATTTCTACGCCGAGATGCCTATAAGATTCCACCTGTTGTAGAGCGGTATTGTTTATCGTGTATGGGAAGTGTAGATTAGATTTCTTACGGGACACGTGCATAAACTTACATTTTATTGTACACTCCCTATCTCGACCTAATAGAGGGACGGCCAAGTTGGAGACGTTTTCACAATGGGCCACCTGGGCTTGTATTGGTGTGCTGCGAAGACGACCTGACCTGTATGTTTTGACAGGAGTCGCCGCAGACCCTTTTCTGCCTTCGGGGAACAGACCGAGGAGCAAGCCCGAGGAACCTGTTGTCCTGCTTCCCACACAAGCGTGCCGTCGACCACCTGACCCTTACTGTTTCAAGAGTGCAACGACCCCTCAGCGACAGTGAAATGGACTGTGCCATGGTGGGTGGGGTCGTGTGTGTGAATTTATTTATTTATTTATTTACACATACTGCAGCGCTAAGTGCGCTATGGCAGGAGTGGGTATACAAAGATACGCGGAATTTTAACAGACATCAATGAAAATTATGTAAACAGGCAAACTAATACAGATGTGTGATTATACATGGTCAAAAGTGCACAAACATGTGATGAACATGATTGAAAATAGATTAAAGAAACAATGCTACTCAAGAGATCACACCAACAGCAAATAGACGAGGGTATATTACAGACGCATGTCATGGATGTCGGCTACAAAATTGGGCGATGGGCGTGAACGAATACAACCAGGTAATGAATTCCAGTCTTCAATAGAACGGGGAAAAAAAACTGAACTTGAACATGTTAGTTCGAGCATAGTAAGGCGTTAAGTTTAAGCTGTGATAGCTTCTTGTCGTTGACTGAGGTGCAAAGTTTATGTAGTCCTTTTCATTTTATAGTTTAACTGAATACGTCACGATGCTATGCAAGAATTTTAATGACTCTATACGGCGACGCGAAGAGAGCGAAGTTAAGTTCAGTGAAGAAAGAGTAGAAGAGGGTGAAAAGTCACGGTCATAGCGATGACATATGAATCTTACCGCTTTTTTTCTGAATTGCTTCTATCCTATTAATCTCGCACTGCTTGTACGGGTTCCAAACGACAGATGTAAGAGAAGCTTAGTTTCCTTCGGAGATTTAGATAGAGTGCGACGTAGATAGCCTAGTTTTTTTAATGCTTTGTTACATACATAGTCAATGTGCTTGGACCATGTCATATTATGAGTAAAAATGACTCCTAGATACTTATACTCGAAAACCCTATTTACTGCACGGTTATCGAAAGAGTAATCAAACGCAGACGGAGATTTATTGCAAAAGGACATAAATACGGTTTTTTTTAAGTTAATGCTCATTTGCCAGGTCCTGCACCAATTGCAAAAACCAACAAATGACTCCTGCAAGCGGCAATGGTCAGCGTGTGTTTAATGACCTTTTAATGACCTTGGTGGTCATCAAGAAGGAGGAGCCAGCCTGAGGGGTTAAAACGACGGTGCTAAGTGAGAAATGGGGCTCTGAGCCCTCGGTAACAGGCTCATCCAATTCGCTTGTCGCTGTACTCTGACCTTGTCACGATGTAATTGAGTGTACGAAAAGTGCCAGTAAACTTGTTATTGTTTTCCCATCTTGTTAGCATCAGTTCCTCAACCCGGAGACTCGACTACACTACCAAACGGAGTCCGGGTACGACGCTGCCCTATCGTAGCAACAACCCGATTGCCGAGGAGGGACGGATCCAAATAACCGGTCGCAACAACGGGTTGCAGCGGTGGGATGGATCCAAATACCCAGACACAACAGCCTGATCTAAGGCGAAAAGTGACCGCCGCCGGTGTGAACAGGAAGTGGTGTAAAATATCATCCTGTGAAGTCATATATGATCATGGGCGTCAGCAAGACCTTGTCTTGGTTGGGATACACATCGCAGTGAGGAAGGGGGGGGCGTTGGTGCGGCTTAAATGGTGGGCAAGGGCTGGTGTGGTTAGGGAAGGGCAAGTGCCCCTTTTGCACCCCGCCTGCCAACGGCCATGGCCATGACGACGTCAAAGATCGCAAATTCACGTTAGGTGAAGAAAGCTTTGGGGGAGGGGGGGGAGGTGAACACAATCGACTGAGAAGAAAAAAAAAGTGAAGATGGCTTTCGCCTTCAAGACATCCCAGGCGACTGCATATAAACACGTGCGACTCCGCCTTCTGCCAGTGACTTCCACACTTCCAAATCTGCATTCGCGGGGCCACACGAGTGCTCGCACCAGATTTCCCTCGAGTGTTCTCAATAGGAAACTCCACGGAATTCACTGTAGAGCAACATAGTGGGCGGTCTCGAAGGAGTCGCGGACGTCGTCGAACAGCAGGTATCGCCTCACGTGCCCCCAGCAGTATTCGTTGAGGTCGTGCAACTGCTTGCGCCCGTCCTCGCGTGGTTGACAAGTGACCGTGTCTTTCACGACACCAGCCAGTCGCATGAAGTCGTGGACATTCTGGATCTCCCTGAGTCGAGTTCGAACCAGGGATGCCAGCTCGGCATCGCTCAAGGAGAGCACTTCGGCAAGTTCTTCCATCAGTGCCGGATGACGGGAGACGGTTTCCAAGGCACCGGCACAGCGCCTGTCGGCACAGAAAGGAGACAGTGTTGTGAAGGTGACAGAGTAAAATTGGCTTGTACAAAGCGAAGTGAACCCTGCAGAATGATATCCTCACTGTCAAATGCTAACTCACTCATAACTCTTAACGCATACAAAAGACTGCATGCAGTCTTCCTATACTCAGACCCGAAGGCCATCGCGGGCATAACTACTACTAAATTTTCATTGCCAAATGAGAAGCAATAAGCGTGAAAAACCCGTTATTGTTCAAGGGACACTAAAGGCAAATATTAAGTTGACGTTGATCGTTGAAATAACGGTCCAGAAACCTCGTAGTACTACTTTTGTGCCAAGGAAGTACTTATCTTGAAATAAAATCACGTTTTAGTGCAGGGGCGTAGCCAGGAATTTTTTTCGGGGGGGGGGGGGGTCAACCATACTTCATGTATGTTCGTGCGTGCATTTGTATGTGTGCGTGTATATATACGCAAGCAAAATTGAAAATTTTCGGGGAGGGGGGGTTTGAACCCCCACCCCCACCCCCCACCCCTTGGCTACGCCCCTGTTTTAGTGGTCCGCATCGCGTTAGCGCACGTCAAATCACCCGCCTGAAAGCGGTCCACATCACTGTTGCCGTGCCCAACGCTGCCCGCCTTTACTGCGCGGCAACGTGCACCATTCGGGCAGCCGGCAATATGACATGCATGCGGCATTTTGTCGAACTTTCTGTCAGAACGACTTTCACGAGCGCGCAAAACACAAGCGGGAGTACGCGATACCGAAACTACCACTGAGACACGACCGCGCGAGCGAAGCAGGGCGCCGGGCGAAGCGCAGTTCGGCGAAAATGTAACCTTTGAACCACGCGCGCCGTTCCCCATAGCAACGCCAAGAGGTTCCTTTTTCCATGAATCAAACAGAAACTAACAAGCAGCATTTTATGACGTCTCTTGATGCACGAAAGGTTCTTTTTTTATTGCAGCTAGTTTGATTACGAGTGATTAATTGTAGTCGGACTCTCTCACGTCATCGGGGTCATTTCGAAAATGTCCCAGCCGCTCGTGGCGCTCATCGTATGATACATTTAGCTTAATTTCTCGGTAAGTGGGGCACTGCTGTCGATAATATTGCCGTTTCAGACGTTGTCATACATTGAGCTTTCACTCTGACATAAATTGTTATTTGCCTTTAGTGTCCCTTTAAGTATCACAAATTCTAGAGGGAGGACCTCCAATGACTTGCGGAGAGTAGCTGTCCTAGAGGGTAGCTGTCCTGTACACTCTTAAAAAGAAAGTACACTCCTTTTCATGCACAATATGGAACGCTATGGACGGTGGTGGTGGAAAACTTTTATTTATCTATTTACACAAAGAGGTGTGGATGGGGCGACCCGGAAGCTATAGGGAGACTTCTTCTTGTATATGCGTTTGCACCAATAGTTCAATGATTTTGCCACCCGTAACTTGCTCTTTTTGTCTGTTTTAGACTGGGTAATAAGTGAAGATGCTTTTTGTCTTACAAATAAATAAACCCCGCTATTAATATGGTTGTCAATAGGTTGTTCCGGAACCGTAGCGTAGCCAGGAATTGTTGTTTTTTGTTTTGTTTTTTTAGAGGAGGGAGGGTTCAGCCATACTTCATGTATGTTCGTGCGCGCGTTTGTATATTGTGTGCGTGCTTACATGTAAACATGCAAAATATAAAACTTTCAGGGAGGGGGGAGTTTCTCTCATATATCCGCGTGTTATAATGCGATGTTGATGTTGTTATAATGGGATTACACATGCAAAATTGAAAATTGTCGTGGCAAGGGGTTGAACAAACCCCAACCGCACTACCCACTACTACTACTACTACAACTACAACAACTACTACTACTACTACTACAACTACAACTACTACTACTACTACTACTACTACTACTACTACTACTACTACTACTACTACTACTACTACTGCGACGACGACGGCACAGGGTAGACTATATAAGGCAACTTCGCTGTAAAAAATAAAACGCTTACATGCTTATAGGTCGGCAAAAATATTGGAACTCACTCAGACTCACTCAAGAAATATATTTTGCTCCGAGTGCTCACTCGGACGCAGACTCGCGCAACTTTTCCTCGACCGGACTCACTCGGACTCAAGCTAGCCAAAATATTACTCACTCCAGCTCGCTCACACTCGGACTCACGGCGCTATCTGAGTCCGAGTGAGTAGACTCATGAGTGAGTTGGCCGACCTGTGCATGCTTACCTGTCGCACATGGTGCATTTCACAAAACGAGCTGCCCGTGCCACGATGCCAGAGTTCCGCCACGCCGTGTTGTACCAAGCGGACCAGTCGAATGCCCACATCCCCATCATGTCGCGGTCAGGCAAGAGTCTGAAGCTGCAGAGACTGTAGTTGCTAGAAATTTCAATAGGCGAGCGGCCGGCGTAGCGAGGCACCATTTGTAAACTCTGAAGCGCATATATGTTCAGCGCTCTGATTGTCCGGCTAGATTTCACTATCTCGCCGAGACGTTCCAGGCTTTCAGCGCAGTCAGACCTTGCGTAGACGGTGACCTCCCTTATGCTAGCGTTCTCTGATAGCGACTCCAAAATGGCTGACCAGATACTGTCCATACCCGCCTCGTTCAGTTCAATGCGATCACTGAGAAACAGTTTTCGCAACGTGGTCGTTTCCTTAATGTACTGGACAACAGCCGATGAATTCCGTCTCAAGAACGGCAGCTCGACTCGCAGTTCGGTCATTCGGCAACTTGCGATAGAGAGCGACTGTTCCAATAGATCCATCGACGGCCTTGTCATTGCTTCAACGGGAAGCGAAAAAGGGCGAGGCACAGAAGCGTCGTTGTCCAGAGTATACGGGCATGACGCCTTAAACACGAATTTTACCTTGTCTTTAGCACCGCTGTTCTCAAGGATCTTGCACGCGTCAAGCAGAGCGTAATAGAGCCTGTCTTGCCGTCCATAGTCATTGAAACCTGGCACTTCATAGTAATGCGGGTCTAACAGCTCCACGACAACCTCCTTCAGGCTTCTGTGTGTAGACACGGCTTCGAAAAGTGAGGACCAGCCGCCTTGAGGTTTAATGACGAACGGGAACCTCATGTATTGTAGCCCCCTGTTCTGAGCGAGGCCCTTGAGCCAACCTTCAAGACCCTCCTCCCAAGCAGACGCTATATGCTCACTGACGATTGAGATCGTTAAGCTCCTCAAGACCACATTTTCCGAGAAAACGCCCTCCAGGAGCCTAAATGTTTCGGAATTGAAGGAGCGAAAGAATAAATTAAGGTTAGATACACTCTTGTTGGTGCGCATGCCCGTCAGGACAGACTTCAGGAAATCGTCTTGCGTCGAATAAATACGTAGTCTTTCTAACGTTGAGTTTGCTTCTAGATACTCCGTGAACGCTGCCTTCATTCTTCCCACACCTGACGCTAAATAGATTATCGTTCACTGACAGCTCTCGCAGGGTAGAGTTTGCCTTCAGAGCCTCCAGCAGGGCATCGACTGCATCGTCGTTCGTATAGCTGCCAACCGTAAGGTTCAGCACTGTCAGCATATTCGTGCGTAGGGCTTCCACGATGGCCGTCGCAATTTCTCTGTCCAGGCCTTGTGACCGGACTTCGAGTCTTTCTAGCTGTGCAGTAGAGGCAATAATCTTTCCAACGGTTTCCGAATGATGACCGGACCGATTGTCTAGTTTTAGCGACTTCAAGGCGGAGTTGCCGTCGTTAAGCACTCCCCGAAGAAAGCCTCTCCGGAATTCTCGAAGAAAATCCTCGTTCGCGTACAGGGACGTCACGCATGGATGAGACATCAGCAGCCAAGCCAACAATCCGAATGCTTGGCGCCTCCCTTCTTCGGCGAAACAGGTAAATCCAAGAGTGTGGGAAAGCACCACAGCCAGCTGGCCATGTCCTTCCGATAACTCGCGCAGTCGGAACTCAATCGAGCAGAGCAACTTGTTCAATTTGGGAAGGTGGTCCACTATCTGGCACGTCCTGTCCTTGGCAGCCGTGCAGGGCACTTTCCAGCTTGGCCTCGCCTCAGTGCTCGCAGAAAGGATCGCATCTGGAGGGTCTCCCATACCTGCCCCGTCTTCGGAAGGGTTCGTATGTGATGAGTGTTCAGGAGCTGTCCCTCCGCTTGACAAATCTCCCCGCGGGGCCATCCCGCTACGGCACTTTCACCTGGAAGGAATAAAGAATTTGTAGTGAGCTCGGCGAATATATAGAAAGGGATAATTGAGAACCATCCATGTGTGGCACGATGCCACAAGGAAACCAGTACGGATGTATCGGAAAGGAAAACTGCTACTTGAAGAAAAATTCACCCTGTTCCGGGAATCGAACCCAGGACTAACGCCTTTCCGAGGCGGTCGTTCAACTATAATTGAGCTAACCAGGATGCTGGCAACTGGCAGCTTGACGACAAATTAGTCAGCTCGAAGCACATTGACACCGAATATTACAAACAAATTCTGCGGCCGGCTATCCTTGTTCTGCTTCGTCTTCATCTACTTCGCGCTAGCCGAGCTCGTGCCAGCGCCCGAGTGTGCCGTTCTTGCTTCCTTAGGGACTATACACGCGCTATCCGCAAACCCGCTCCGCACGTGGCGGGACACCTGCCGCCCGCAAAGGGAGGCATATATATATATATATATATATATATATATATATATATATATATATATATATATATATATATATATATATATATATATATATATATATATATATATATATATGCTACTATATATATATATATATATATGTATGTGTGTGTGTGTGTGTGGTGTGTGTGTGTGTGTGTGTGTGTGTGTGTGTGTGTGTGTGTGTGTGTGTGTGTGTGTGTGTGTGTGTGTGTGTGTGTGTGTGTGTGTGTTGTTTTCTTTAATAAGACTGCTATCACAGTCAGGTCCCCGTTGTCTTCGCAAACGAGCTCTACGCCGAGGAGGAAAAACTTTGCCACACCTGAAGTTACATGCACATGAGCAATTGACAAAAGCTTGTTATTTACCTTTTTAATTATTAACTTTAGGGCCGTTCTTTATACGGAAGAGTTCTAGGGCGTAGTATTTACGGCATGCTCAATTTTTTAAAAATTGCAATAAAAGCACGTAATTCGAGATAGTAATCAGCAAAGTTCACGACCCATGGATCGAGGCGATACCGATACCTGAGAGCACCGCGCAGGAAATCTGTAAGCCCTGTTACACCAGACCGGAAGCTCAAGCGACAATTTTTGAAAAAAAAAAAAAAAAAGGCGCGTCGCAGCAGAATATGGTCTGCAAAAACGATAAGTCGTCCCAAATACCCGAACGAAGCGCTTATTCTTTGCGTTTAGCGTGTAGTGCTTATCCGCTACTTTGTTCGAAAGAAGTCGAAAGAAGTTCAAGTCGAAAGTCGAAATAAGTGCAAAGAACTCATTCGCTCGTCTGCGACTATTGACTCGACCGCCTTCGAAACGTCCCATGTAGCAGCCCGCGCTTGACCATTGCGTCAATAGACTATCGATTGGTTGGCCTTCCAAATGCCCGCGTGACACGGGTAAAGCCACCTCAATAAAAATAAAGACAGTGACATTCTTTTATCTTCCCGCCAGAGCTTTCTAGCAAGGGCAGGCGATGAGGACTGCATGTCCTTATTGATGGAGCACAGTCACGTGGTGGCGCTCGCGCCATATCTCGACAAAAAGAAGCGCACGAACTTCTATGCGCTGGCGACGTTGTTTTTACTTTTTTTATTTTTATTTGTGCCAGTGCATTGACACTTGCTCTTAGCCGCTGTCCCTTGGCACGTGCTCACATATGTGTGCCATCCATCGCGCAAAATCTGGTGGCACTGTGGTCTGGTAATCAAATTTTCTCGTGCGTGGTGCTTCGTTACAAAGTCTGAAGAATGCAAGAATGGGGGTGGCTTTGCGTCTCGTGGTTTTTCACACATCAATTATTTGAAATATCTCGTGGATGTAAGTTCGACTTGCATGTAATGATATTTGCTAGCTTATATGGAAATAAGATTCGGGAAACTGTAGCATCACCTGCGCTGATGTTACATCCAATATATAAAACAAGCATTTACCTATAGGAGAAGATATCTTGGCGTATACCGTATCTTTTTCTTCCTGCTGTCTTCATTCAGAGTTTTTACAATCATCTTTTGATTGCTGGCTTCTTAGCGGTCGTTCCTTTGCACCCTATACGTTTCCTAGGTATCTGTATTGTCTTGCCTGTCTATTCACTGCAATACGTATTTTGTAACATGCTGCCAATATAAGATGTCTCCTTTATTCCCACTTTTAACTGTCTGTGTATGTGTTTAACTGCCTGTGTATGTCTTTAACTGTCTGTGTTTACATTCCACTTGTGTTTACTGTTATGTCAAGGTGATGTTGAGGACAAATATATAATAATATGGGCGTACTTGGAATACACAGTAACATAAATTTTGCTTACTACTTAGTAAAATAGCAAAATTGAGTATACGTTATTATAATGGCAATTATCAGGAACCATCACAAAGATGTTAGAAATGAGATTCAAGGTGCAATGTCATACTAAATGCCCAGTTTTTCTCATGAGCGTCCCAACGAGCTGCTTTATGCTATTTTCCATATTCACTGAATTTTCTATTGCCTAACCTTAACAGGTATGTTGATGGTACTTCATGCTTAAATGTCCTTGCTATTAGGGGTGCCGCTTATATCGTGTTTCCATATTTATTCACGGTGATTGCTTGATAAGAAGCTGCTTTCTCTATTTCACTTTTATTTGATTTCCTTTTTTTAGGCCTCCTCAGATTTTCTTACTTTTTTGTACACCAGGTAACGGGAGCTGTATTTGGCAACAGTGTGAATAGCAGCATGCTGACCTGCGACGCCTTGGGCAACTATACAATACGTCTGAGACGTTTCTGGGCGGCGTATATTCTCTCATAGGAGAAAAAAATTGTTGCAAGATTGCACGTTAGTCAGTATGTCGCTAGCGAATGCTTTACGCCAGCAGATAACTGGAATATGAAATGTCATTGCAGTACTCGGAAGGGTCTTGCAGCTGGATTATGGAGTCGTTCACTTTGTTGTATATGTGGTCTGGTGCTTTCATGCACACCAGTATGTATGAGTGCTTCAAATTAGAGTGCGTATAATTTCCATCCCCGCTCTATTCTCTGCTGCTCACAAGATAAAAAGAAACTGACGCTGAGAAGCGGCGCTGCACTCGCGGCAGCTAGTGGAAACGAGAGTTACTGTATATGTGGAAACGGACTGGATGTGCTCTCTCGCGGCAACTAGCCCCGGCACATGCGCGCGGAGTGCACGCATGCGCAAACTTGAACCGCTGCCGTAATCATTGCCCAATGACTGTAGCATTTGTTGTGTGTACGACTTCCCATTCGCCGCAGATTGAAAAATTCTTATTACAGATGTTTCACGGCGTTTTCCGCGTTATCGTTTCGTGATTCCGCTGCACTAAAGAAAAGAGGTACCATAAAACTTAGTTAAATAATATCTGGGGTTTAACGTCCCAACCATAAAACTTAGTTGTCGGACCCTTTAATTTAACCCTTTGTGCGTCAGTGGGACACATACATCCCACTAATGGATAAACATTTTTCCCCCACGTCACCTGTCGCAATTAGTGCGCGGCTAATTTGCCGCTTTCTTACCCAATACTTTGTCAGCTCAAGAAAAATTTTTTTACCGTGATTTCGAAAGGCGGTGGTATTGCCACAATGCCAGTGAAATTTGTTCCATTTTTTTATGCGCGCTTCAGAGTTTATTCCTTTCCTTTACAGGGTTTCTTAATTGAAATAACACAAAGAAGCCGCGCGAGCGAACCGGTCCCTTTCTTTGGATCGCTCCGCGCGCTAGTGTCAGTCGCTCTCGCTAGTACTACACAGCAGCCCTATCAGTTAGAGCAGTGGTTCTCAGCCTAGGATGTTTCGGGGACCCCTTATGGACCGGTGGAAGTGATGAGGAAACTCTTGCAGTGAGAGAAAAAAGGGGGGAGGGGGGGAGGAGCCGCCACATGCAGCGTAAAATAGGTGCCTTTTATTTCTCGCTGGTCAATTAAAGTGCCACGCCCAGGGGCGGATTATCCAGGGTTCAAAGGGTTCAAATGAACCGGGCCCTCCGGTTTTAGGGGGCCCCCCAAGGGCCAGAAAAAATGGCCGACTTCGTTGTTTTGTTCGAAAAAGTTTAACCCTCCTGCTGGATTCCCCTGATAGAAACAGATGGTCTATTTCAATAATCAATATACATGCTTCTAAGAGTTTGTTCGTTGCATAACGTGCATAATCTTGAAGTCAGCTCACAGTTCTGCAGTCTGTGGTAAAAACCTTTTACTCGCCCAAGACCATGCATCGTGTAGAGGGAAGTAGCTGATCCAGCGGATGGACACATAGAGCAGCCTGACGAGGATTTTAGCAGCTACGGTCCAACACGCAATGCGAAGGCGCATAGAGAGTGGTTCCTGTTTGAAATATCGTTTAATGCGCTGAATGAAAATAACCGGTATGAAGCTGACGCATAGGTATGCTATAGTATGCTTTCATTATAGTGTAAACAACGTACCATGAAATATTTGTATGGTACGGAACTTCCTGATTATGCCAGGACTCCGAAGGAGTAATGGTTCGATTCTTCGCTTCTGGCATTGCCGTTCTGTCTTAATTCCTGCTTGGTGGTTATATAGGGAAACTTAAGAGACCATCACTTGGTAAAGGTTGTGCGCAGGAAATATCTACAACATATATCCACTATCTGGCCGCCAGCAGACCCTCACCGCAATTGCTTGAGCGTTGTGGTGGGGGTCTTCAACTGACCATCACTTTTGAACTTCTTTTAACACTTTTGAACTTCTAATTCGTGAAAAGCTTGAAGGTTTTTTCCCTGATGTCCATGTGGCTCTTAGAATTTTTTTTGCTTAATTAATGGTCACAAATTGCACTGGTGAACGATCATTCAGCAAACTGAAATTGATCAAAAACAGGCTTCGATCAACGATGACCGACAGCCGCCTCAGTGATTTGTCACTTCTGAGCGTAGAGACGGAGGTTCTTAGGAGGGTAAATGTTGAAGAGCTGATCAACAAACTGTCTCAGCAAAGGACGCGAAAAGGCTTGTAGAAACGTACATACCTTCTTTCTCTACTTAAAAGAATAATGAAAACAGAGAACATGTTAATAGGTATACACGCCCCATTTCAAGGTTGCATTTCTGCGAAAGAGTTCACCAATTTTGTACACTGTGTTTAAGAAGAAATATTTCGTAAAAATATCAAGATATTCCGCAGTTTAAACGCAAAAAAGATGTGTGCAATGTATGTGTTTCCTTCTCCTATAGCCCTATGAAAGTGAATATTGCCTGCAAAAATGTAACCCTATTACATGTTTAAAAGCGACCGATTTGTGCAAAATGAAAATATGTGTGGTCGTTTTTCGAGTCTTATTAAAACGTTTTTGTGAAAGTTCTACACGGATCTCATTTTTTATATGCGCCACCTTTTCCGAAAGATTTGGCCCACCCCCTTCCCATATTGAAGATATTTTAATTTTAAACCATCTGTATTACTTGTTGTGATCAGTAGGCATATACAATATGCATAATAGCACTATATCGAAATGCTGCCTTGAAATCAAAAGTAGCTAGACGATTGGTAGCGTATTTACTGTAAGTACATGCGAACAGTTTCTGAAAAAGGCCCACCTGTCAACTTCGGCAGTGCTCGCACGCAGGCAACCAAAGCGTGCGCTACCGAATCAGTGAAGCTGAAGCAGATAGAGGAAGCTATTTTTCACAAAGGCGCTCCCTGATTTTCGAGTGAAGATGTCCTCTCTTGAAATAAGGGTAAACAACGCTATAGGTTAAGACGAATGGAAGAAACACACGGCGCTTGGACTGCACTTCTAAGTGTCGTATGCATTCCTTCTTTTCGTCTTAACTTCTCGCAGAGTTTAGTCTTCTTTCAGTATGATCCAAGGAACCAGACAAATCTTAATGCTGTCGATGTGTCTTCGTCTCCTGATATAGTTCATTATTACGATGACAATCTCTCCACGTGCTCCGCAAGAAAGAAAACGCCCAGGTGATATTACACACTCCGGAGAGGCTTAGAATAAATATGGCTTCTGTTCTTTGCAGCTAAATCTAAAAAGCGTCAAGTCTCAAGCATGACCAGATGACAAAGTGGGAAAGAAAGGGGGCGGGACGAGGGGGGAGGGGCCACCCTTATTTTTTTGAACCGGGCCCTCCGCACATTTAATCCGGCCCTGGCCACGCCAATTCGATCTCAACAGCTTGTCACTAAGTTGTGCGACCTGCAGCCACATTCAACCAGTTTCTAGCTATGTTTGCTCTTCAAGTATGGAAGCGTAGAATAATTATGCTCGCGTGCCTATGTCGTAGAAAACTGCCACAAAAACTGATAGAGAAGGAGAAACATAAGTCAGCTCCGCCGCAATGCAAAAATGTTATGCGAAGAAGCATACCAAAAATCAGAAGGGGCCGCTGTCACGAGACATAGTGTACCTCCAAAAGTTCACTTTTTTTTTTTCGAGGATGGGTTTCGCGGACCCCCCAAAATGGCTTCGGGAACCCCCTGGGGTCCGCGGACCTCCATTTGAGAACCACTGAGTTAGAGCATGACCCGCTATCCCGCAGTTCGCGTAGAGTTGCGACCGCGGCAGGTTTCAGGCACGTGGGAACAGAGACGAGTCTTTCAACTGAAGGTCTTTATTCCCCTCAGTTACATATCTGCCAATTGCAACAAATACGGTAGCACATCCAATTAACACAAGAACACCTCAGCGGCGCTTCGCACTTCTGTGGGAAAACAATTAACAAATAAAAAAGCACACGTCGAGGAAGTGATAACCGCTCAGCTCGCCTCGCGCGGCTTTTGCACTCCGGTCCGGGGAGGTCCATGGCCGGAGCCCTGCAGGGGTTAATGGCGGCGGCGCTGCTCACGCCTTGGCTGAGATGTCGCCACTCACACCACCCAAGACTAGACGGAAAAAACACGGGAGGCCCCCGGAGAAAGCGACGCGCGTTCTTCGAGCTGAGAGGAGGAATCTCCCCACAAAAGGAAAAGGGGGGAGCGGGGCGTCTCGGCTGCAGAATCGGCGCAGGGCGCGAAGGGCAGCGGTTGTGGCAAAATGCCCCCCCTCTAACGCAACCCCTCTCGCTGGTGCGCACGTAAACATATCATGAGTCGAAGCGCCGCGCTGAAGGGTTGAGCATGCAACCCCGCACGTTCCATTCAAAATGCCAGGTAATTTTCTTTTTCTGGTTTTCTAGTAAGGCGACTTTAGCTCCCAGTCGTCACGTGCTTTTGTAAACTTGCGCTGTAAACTCGGTCGACAAATGCAACGAATATATCAATCCTCTGCGCAATTGCCATTTTCTTCGCTAAGCGTATACCTGTGGATAAAGGTGCGTAGGAATACCTTTCCTGACATCATATACCTCTTGAAAAGTGGGCAGATATACAGGGACAACATCAGTAATTGACCATTTCGACAGCGAAAGAAAGGGCAGCAAGATTGACAACAAATGATTGGTGTATGCGGTGAAGTGGGCTTTACAGGCACAGACCACAGCCCTATGATGGCTTACAAGAGGCGCAAACTGCAGGTGGTGTTCTGCTGCTGGAAATGAGGTGCGCACCATGTTCCTGTGCACAGCATGAGAAGTTCTTCTCTGCGCAACTTGTTTCAGCGGTTTCATCCCAAGAATCCGGTGATGTGATCTCAAAATGGTGCATTCATGAGTCAGTGGGACAGTGTTTTCCCACTTATGAAAACACTCTCATGAGTCAGCGGGACAAGTGTGTCCCACTGTTTTAAGTAAAGTACTGGCTTGATTTTGATGACGTGTTTTATTCTAATTCTATATGGTTTATATGTATATACCACAGCTGGTTTTTGTATCCTGTCAAAAATATAGGTCAACCTACAGAGGGATAAAGAAGGAATCGTTCGCGAAACACGTTATCTATACCCGATATGAGTGGGTAAGTACGTACATATGCTTACCAGAGCAGAACGTTGCTCCGTTTTTCCTCCGTACGATCGCTTTCAACCAACGCCTTTTCTTGAAGCACTCGAACTGCTTCGGTGCTGCTGCTGCTCGTTATTATCACCAGGAGGTTGACATGTCGAGCGTGTTTTGTCGTTCAAAGTGTGAGCAGGGAACATCTGTCGGAGGGCGATGCAGCCCAGCCCTGCTTTACATCGCGATTGCTACGCCAAACAATTGATAGCGTCGGCGTCGCTTTTTCACGCAGCGTAGAGTTACTGGAAATAGTTCAGAGTACTGCATCTGTCCTTCGCGCGCCGCCGCCGATGCGATTGGCTCCCTTGCATCACGTGACCTCTCAACGCCATGTTTCTTTCAAGCGCTTCCGGCGTGCGCGTTGAGCGCACAGCGCGGCCTTGCTCTCTTGCTTGTTCCCGTTTGTTGGCTCTTACCCACTACGGGGGATCGGCCATGAAACCGCACGATTCTCATGATTACTTCGTCGTTTTTATAAACGCGTCGTGCTGTTGCCAGAAGATACCTCAGCAGCAACTAAACGTAATCTGGAAATCTATCTCCCTTATTTGCTTTCCTTGTGGAAAAAAACATCGAAGAACGACGTTCTACGTGGCTGCATAGTGTTTGGCCGCAAAGCATTAGCCCCGTTGATGATGAAAAAAAAGTTGAGGTTAAAGGCAGTACAGGGACCACACCTCTGCATACGCGCTGGCACCGTCAACAAGAAAACAGCTTGCCGGAACAAATATCTGCAAGTACACTGCAAGGAAACGACGCCATTACAAAAAAAAAACACATTTACTTACGTCCTACTTTTTTTTAATGAGATGCGACATCTCGTCTTGATTAAGTGCTGTCAGCCACATTTTAATGGCCCATTTTGCTACGAATCAGTTAGAAAATTACAACGCATTCGCCAATAAAATGCTCCCGCAGCTACAGCACGTCGATGTGCCCGTGCGTTAGGCCACTGGCGTCCAAACACGAGACATAAATACGTGGCGCAACTTCCAATGATCGAACACACGCCCCAGCTAAACAGCAAGCAAGTTAATTATTGGGGTTTAACGTCCCAAAACCACCATATGATTATGAGACGCCGTAGTGGAGGGATCCGGAAATTTCGACCACCTATAAATACACGGGCCTCTGGCATTTTCGCCTAAATCGAAAATGCGGCCGCCGCGGCCGGGATTCGATCCCGCGACCTGCGGGCGTGCCTGCTGGTCAGCAGTCGAGAGCAAGCAAGATATGCTTCAACGATCAGTCGAAGGATCCAGTCAAAGCGCAATGACGCGAACCTGAACATGGATTGCACATTCAATATACTGCAAAGCCAGCGCAAACGCTCAATATTCACTGAGCGCGCGCAACTGCGTTTACAGCACCCGACCTAGCGAACACATGTGACACGAAACGACACCGACGAAGCCATGAAGAGAGTTGGCAAGCACATGGAAACAATCGCCGCACATTTCATTCGCACACGCGGCTCACCGCGCAGCCCATTCATAACCATTGCCGACTCGAAATAACTTCCAGTATCCTCTAGAAGAAACACACACACACATACTCCAGTTCCGTCAAGTGTAGCACGGCATCGAGGCGCAAAGATCGAGCGCTTCTCTACGCACGTTAGCAACACTATATCCGCTATATCTGTCCGGAAGAGAAATGTCAGCCCAATCCTGTCGCATGCAGCCTGCGTCTGCGGTATTCTGAAATATGGCGGCCAGTTATGTTCCCTGCGAGAAATTTTCACTTTTTCGGGGAATTTTCAGGCGTCATTTTTCGACGAAAGGCAGAACGCGGAAACTTCGAGATATTCAGGAATGTTGAAATCTCTTTATGATGGCGACACTATAGCGAGCGTAGCCATTATACGGAGTGACTTCTCATTCTCTACGGGTGTTCTACTCGAAAAACCGGACTGGGGTTCGTTTTTAATCAAGTTGTCCTCTCTCTCTCAACTCAATATGCACAATGTATACAGAGCACGCATATGGCACCGAAGACCATGATATGGCGTTGTGCAGAAGCGCAGGCGCCTAACACTATTTTAATTGTCTTAAACATCTCACACAAACGCGCACACCAACGCAAAAGATTGGTGCCTCACCAAACGCGAAATTCGCCGTCGATGTAAACACCAGTGATGAAAAAAATGCAGGGTATCTAGCTTTATTATTATTATTATTCCTGTTCCACCGAAATGGTTCACTTCCGGCTCAATTCCAGAGCGATAAAATATCCATTCAAGCTAGTACATATGTGTTGGCAGAACATAAAACCTTATCAATAGAAAAAAACAGCACAAATCTAGAATTTGCTAACCTTAACCGGTACTTCTCAGCTGAGCAAATAGAAGGATGCATGTTCTTCATGCCATAAATATTTTATTTTTAATCATGTCATTCAAGCACACCTCAAACGCGTTGCGTCTTCCAGCATGCACAACGGAGAGGCGCCACCTTTGAGTTGCCAAAACTTATTTCAATGCAGTGATGGCTCACTCCACGTTAACTAATGTGTAGCCGATACTCTAGCCGAAAATGGCTCGTGACACTCCGTACAGTTACGGCTGCCGCTCTTTTCACAGCGAGGTTACAAATGAGGGTTTCACGCATTATTATAATATCCATGCATCAATAGAACATGTGCAGTCTGACAGTGTGCATCAAAAGAAAGTGTGGGCCAATCACAATGGTAGTGAAGTCCCAGTGTGTCTTGCGCGTAAACAGTAAGTGTGGTCCTATCACAAAAGTAGTGAAGTCGCACAGTGACTTGTGCGTAAACGGAAAACGTGGGCCAATCACAATAGCAGTGAGAAGTCCCACCGTGCGTCTTGCACGTAAACAGCAAAGTAGTGCAGTCCTACAGTGTGTCTTGCGCGTAAACAAAGAATGAGGGCCAATCACAAAGTAGTGAAGTCCAACAGTGCGTCTCGTGTGTGATCAGAAAATATGGGCCAATCACAAAGTGGTGATGTCCCACAGAGTCTTGCACGTAAACAGTAAATGTGGTCCTATCACAAAAGTAGTGAAGTACCACAGTGACTTGTGCGTAAACAGAAAACGTGGGCCAATCACAATAGTAGTGAAGTCTGATAGGTGCATGAAGATAAAATATGGGTCAATCACATTAGTAGTAGCCTGAGGGGGCGTCCTGAGCATCAGCAGTAAATGTGGGACATTCACGAAAGTAATGAAGTCGACAGTGCATCTTGTGCGTGAAAACGAAATGTGCACCAATCACAAGATTAGTGAAATCTGACACTGCATGAACATAAAATGTGGGCCAATCACAAAAATAGCGCAGTCTGACTGCGCACTCCGGAAATTTTGACCACCTGGGGTTCTTTAACGTGCATCTAAATCTAAGTACACGGGCCTCAAACATTTTCGCCTCCATCGAAAATGCAGCCACCGCGGCCGGGATTC
Organism: Rhipicephalus sanguineus; assembly: GCF_013339695.2. Lineage (NCBI taxonomy): Eukaryota > Metazoa > Arthropoda > Arachnida > Ixodida > Ixodidae > Rhipicephalus > Rhipicephalus sanguineus. The sequence continues at coordinate 127,133,792 of NC_051182.1, forward strand.
GATCCCGCGACCTTCGGCTCAGCAGTTGAGCGCCATAACCACTAGACCACAGTAGCAGGGTGGGCATGCACGCTTGTGTAAAGGGCAGCAAGCTGTAATATACGGCGTAAGGCCTTAATCAGAAAATGATCCAGCAAGCAATGATCACCAAGAAGCAATGAATTTCAGTCCATACAGGAAAGATTTATTAGTAAGGTGTTGTCCTCTGTGCAAAAGAACACACAGAAACAATATTTAGACAACCAAAGCTCTGCAGGGATGAACCATGTGCAACAATGTTTATGCGAAAATCGTGCAAAAAATAAAAATCCAGATCATGTCCTATGTACATTGAACAAAAAAAAAAGATGCAAGATGTGTCACCTAGATACAAACTGCAAAGAATGCCAGCAAATTAAAGGCAGACTACAGACAAGTGGAGAAGCAAGGCAAGCACACACACAAATGATAAGGCAATGCGTGACAACACTGCAAGTCGCGATGATTGAAATGTGCTCAAAAGCCATAGTGAGGTGTGCTCAGTCATAGTGCAGACGTCTTGCTTTTTCTGCTGACCCCTTTCCACTCCCGTGTCAACCGCGACGGCAAGTGGCAAGCAGGCAAGGGAAAGCCACCATTCGCAATAAGCCGGTTTTCGATGGTGGCACCGCCAAATTCACCGCGACAGGAAACATGTGCTGCGGAACGGTCCATTTCTCCCCGGACAGCATAGGGTACGGTCACATTTTCCATCCCGTCCACCGACCCCTTTGGAATTCGTTTGGAATGCAGCTTGCCTACGACTCTTTAGTAGCCACGACAATCGTGTTACTAGTGTGAAGTCCGGTTCCAAATGCTAAGCCGAAGAGCAGTGCCTGGTGCTTGTGCATGGTTGTACTATGCTAATCCGCACTTATCAGAGGCCCACACTTGGAGATTTGGCCCAACTCTCGCAAACGGACCATAGACCACTGGTCATTGCGAGTACTCAGTTCAGCTGCTGGACATTGTTTCCATAGCGATGTATCAAGACGTAACACTGCCCACTTGTGACGTGCTAGCAGCAACTCTTTTGTGCATCACCCGCATGCAGAAACTCTTAGCTTCCAAGCCATCCTGGAAGCCGACGTTGTTCAGCGTTGGAAATGCCAGCGAAGGCAAATGAAGTGTTTGTGTAAATTCAAAGAGAACTGTGTGTTGTGCCGCGCGGTGCTTTTGCAGGCCGAGCTTGCAGAAAGTAGCACGCTACACATACACAGGCAACAGCACATGCACCCTGCGACTCGCTAAGCCAGAATGCGCAGTGGGGCTACCGCAAAGTCGCGTAGTAGTGCGATCAAAATTCAGACGGGAAGTGGAAACACTATCACTGTATCACTACTGTTGCAAAATTTTAGACAAATGGTATGTTGAGGGTGAGAATGCCCAGAATGAACCAAATGGCACCAACGCCCGTATCCTCGGTTCATCACTTGCAGGGATAAAAGCACTTTTGTGTCACCACGTTTACTGCAACTAAGCAATGTGCGTAACAAATGCCAACTTGTCCCGTGCGCAGTCATGCGACAGCGATATGTCCTCCAAAGTGATAAGACCGATCATTTTGTACCAATTTGGCGAAGAACTGTTCAATATTCATCGGCCTCCGAGCATACAGAACGCTCAATGCAGTCATTTTCGGTGCAGTCGTATAGTAACTAAACAGTCACTTTTAAAAGTACAACTTGTCAACGGCCTAGTGTGTTACGCATACGTATTCACAAAAGTATGTTCAATACACACGACTGTTCCAAGTGTATGGTTGAGAACTAGAGAAACATTGTTTACTACATGACAAGGCCAAACTTACAAAGGCACACATAAACCGAGAGCACATTTTTGCAGTACTGAGTTATCTGTCAACTCGTGAGAAAATCCAGCAAACATTTGCGAGGCCTAACAGTGAAAAGTGACACACCCCAGCACTGACAGCTTGGGCGATTTGGTGTCCCTTATCTGCTTGCTTCCTCCTCTTCCTTCAAGTTGAGCAAATTCACGAAAATGGTACGCAACCTGAAAAATTGGGCAGCACGCAACACCTAGCAAAAGATTCTCGGAGGCCAATTCGATACAGACACCTTTAGGTCACAAGATCAGCATTAACTGAAAAACTACGCACAATAAAACCTCGTATGAAAGCAACTGCTATGTGGTTACATAATTCTATGTTTTTCTGTATGCAGTCGAACCCCTTTATAAGAGACACTGATGTAACAGACAACTGGGTATAAGAGACACCACTGGGCCTACATTAAAATAAAGGTTGATAAGAAAAGGCGTACGTGGTACCCTGCTTATAAGAGACACCTCATATAAAAGACAAGAATTGCTCCCTGGTGCATGTCTCTTACAAAGGGGTTCAACTGTATAGCAGGAAACCTGCATGCAAAAGCAATCATGATCAGAAAAGCAAGTCTTTGCTCCTCAGGGCTTTCACAATGCAGTAAATGTGTCCGTGGTTGCTGGAGTGGTTCGCTGGCCAGAAAAACACTGTTCTTGTTCTCAAGAGCGCAGTTTCACCAAGTGAGGTTGACTTATGATCAAAGGAACGAAAAATGAAAGCACCATCACGATCGTTGGCTCAAATATTTTCCAAGTCTCCAAACGCCTTACGATTGTTACAAACAGACGCAATATCACACAAACTCTAGAATCAGACTATAATTACACAGGTAATCACCAGAGGCTCTCTTTGACCTTTTACTGAATATATTACAAAAGAATCAACAACAAAAAGCACCAGAATTCTGCGATGCAAATGCCACCAGGCCCAATCTTTCACTCTAGTCCGAACAACACAGAAGTGTGCAACTGTAGTGATGAACAAACAATGTAGCACCAGTGCTACCCATCAAAAAAAAAGGCCAACAATTAGCATTGGAATTGTGTTGCACAGTGTCATTAGGCCATAGACAAAATGTCTTCCGTTTTAAATAAACGGTCACTAAATGAAAAACAAGACTTTCTCGGAATCATCTTTATATATCTCAATTGTTCACAGAAGTATTTTCTTTTTAACTTCCTAATTATAGCTTTAAAGGGACCCTAAAACAGTTTTTCAAAACAATAACTTGCTAAACTTAGCAACTTTCACGCCAAGTTACCGATTCTGCCAACCGCAACAAAATGAAAAGGACAAGAGATAGATTCCAGTGAGTTTCCAGAACATGAAATGTCGTTCTGCTTTTAATGATTCTCAGGTTTCCCCCCTCCCTTCACAAAACCAAAATGAGCAATTTCCTTCAGACGGAATTCTTTAAAACCTGCAACACAGGTCGTGCAACTGTTCGGATGGCGTCCTTCCCATCTTTGACCTACGCGGAATCGCAAACTGAATTCTCTTTCTGCAAGGACAATCGGTGCGACAGCGACGGATGTTGCGGCTACGAGCTAACGCGACGGAAGTTGCAAGATGGACGAGTTGCTCGTACGTTAAAAACAACACTTGGGCCTCAAAGCTTACACAAAAGGTCAAAACTTAAACTGTGTTTTGCGGGAATTCAGTGTTTTTTTTTTTTTCAAATCTGTGACGAATGTTGCGGCTACGAGCTTTAGCAACGGAAGTTCCAACATGGATGAGAGTTTCCCATACATTAAGAACAACACTTGGGTCTCAAAGCTTACACAAAAGGTCAAAGCTTTAGCGACGGAAGTTCCAACATAGATGAGAGTTTCCCATACGTTAAAAAGAACACTTAGGTCTCAAAGCTTACACAAAAGGTCAGAACTTTTGAACTGCGTTTTGCAGGTTTTTTCTAATCTTGTGCACCGTAAGATCTCTTCGCCCACTGCGAAACGAGAAAGAACGCGAAAAGAAGCACCCAGTATGAAATAGTGCCGTAACTCGTGCCTCTTTTTGCACTGAAATGAATAAAGAAAGGAAAACACGGGTTTTTCAAAGGAGAGCAGATTCTAGTATAACACATTGTAGGGCTTGTTGGTGCATTGCATTACAAAATATATGTCCAGCCAAAACAAACAATCACAGGAAACGGTGAAGACCGGAAAGTGGCTGGACTACCAACTGCTTATTTAACAGAGCAGAGCTCAAATATACCGTATTTACTCGAATCTAGGCCGGCCCCCCGATTCTAAGCCGACCCCCGAAATTCGCAAGGCCAGAAAAAAAAGAAAACCTAATCATTGTACTCGAATCTAAGCCTACCTCCCCCACTTTCGCACATCGTGTTTTCGAAGAAAAAAAAAAGAAACAGCGGCTTAGATTCGAATAAATACGGTATACAGTCCGTGGTCGCATGGCGAATTCACAGTCTACACATCACCAAAAAAAAAAATGCGAACTAAACATGCAAACCTCATTTGCATCTGCTACATCTCCACCTTAGCCATTCTTATTACACTTTTGAGATTATTATAAAAAACACTGGATAAGCATGTGCTTTCTGCATAATGCCACAGAGCTGTCCCTACAACACACATCACCTGACCTGTGTTGATCCATACAGCAACAATTCTTTCTTGGCTCTGGGCAAATGCATGCAGCAAACCTGCCCTTCTAGACACTTGATATTCATATCTAAAAATTGCAGAAAATTGTTTACCAGCTTTATGAAAAGGCACAACACGCTATCTACAGCATTATCATCAGCCAAGTCAAAATGTATTCTTGAAACCGCCAAGAAATCATCTTAAAAAATCTAAAAATTAGCAGGACTGAGCCTTTGTCTGTCGAATAAACAGTTGGTACACCAGCCACTGTCCTGTATTCTTCACCATTTCCTGCGATAGTTTTTGTTTTGGCTGGATATATATGCTTCCTGATGAGAGCAAATTGTTCAAACCCTTATAGGAACTTGGGAATCGAGGTCACAATGCTGCCGAAACAATAGTCACTCGAACACCGATCAGGATGTTGTCCTCAGACGCAGCCCACCAGGCCCATAGTCTAAATCACCGCATCTTGAAAGGTACTCTGCAAGTTATTGCTAGTGCCCCCAACGGTAAATGAAAGCTGCAGCCAAAGGGTAAGCTCCTAATCCATGCAAGTGCTCAGACTTACAGACAACTGAATTTGAATCGCCTACTTACACTGAAAGCAAGTGTTGCTCTACACTTATTTGTTTGATGATAACAGCAAAAGAAACCCCCTACCCATTCTCTTCTAAAGACAAGGTGTATGCTAGACTTATTTGTCAATGTGGCTGATGGCATTCACAAGATATCCCCCCTCTCCCAAACAAGCGCGAAGCTTTACGAGCAATTTTGCGTTACTGCAGCAGCCGGCAACGCGGCACTACGCTTCCGGTTGACGGAGACAATTCCATAAATCGGAGGCGGGCGTGTCTCTCAAGGAACAAAAACCAAAAATGAAAATAAAAAAATCCAAGAGTGAAAGCCTGCCCACATCAACCTGGACTACCACCAGGTTACTCGCACCTAAGCGAACGCTCGACTACTGCACCGAAGCAACTCGGCCCTCAAGCCGGCACATCCCGTTTGAGACTAGTGTTTTTGTTTTTACTTTTGCTTAGAGGAGCACCTCCGTTTACGCTGTGATGCATGGCCACCGCGCTTCTGAGCGGCGTAACCGCCCCGTATGTACAAAAGACGCGCGTGGGGGAGGGAGAGAGAGGTTGAAAGGGGCGTCGTGGAGGGGGGTGGGCCATCATAACCGCTTGAGTGTGCGCCGCTTTTCCTTGGCCATCTTGACGGCTTTGCTCTGTGGCGAGTTGCCCTTGTGCTTGGCGGGCCGCGCGTGGATCTCTGTCATCATCCGTGCCCTCCTGCAGTAGTCGTCGTACCTGCAACGGTGCAAACGATAGTTTTTTAGCAGTGCCAGTTTGCTGCACGGTCGGTGCGGAGGCATCCTGCCATCGCAATCGCCACGTAGCTGTCGACATGTCGCCATGCCACGGCGAGTCATGGCTACGGGGGCCCTCTACTCGCAATCTCTAGTGCCGAACACACACACAGTGCTGATCAGAGTGAGCAATGTGAACCGTATGCACTGTATGTCACGCTACAAAGCACTGTACGATGCACATGGAAACTGAAGGCTACGGGAAAATATGTTCCATTGAATGGGAGTCTCATTTGCGAGAAAGACATAAAGGGGTGCGGCAACCAAGTACAGAACCAACCTAATCTGAGGCAGTTGTTTCGTTTAAAGGGGGTGCTGAACCACCCCTCGATCTTGGTGAAAAAAAAAGTCAAACCCACATATATCGAATTGCTGTGTATACCGAACAGCTGTAAAATCCCCTTAATATATTTTTGATATAATAAAATATCTCATATATGTAATTGCCTATATACAGAACTCATTTGTATCCACTTCAGATTTGATATATCTGGGTTCAACTTAAACAACGGAAAGCAGATGCTGCTGTGAACAGCTCAGACAAATCTTGCAGTCGCGCACGGTGAGGAGAGTTCACGAGCGGAGCACGAAGTTGCCACTTACTCAAAAGCCCTCTTGTCATGCAGAGGTCTGCCCTCACTCTCTCTATGCAAAGGCTGTGGTGTCATTGATGACTATGTTGCGAGGAACTGCCAAACGAGATGAGCACTCGCCATGAATTTATAATTACATATGAACGCCGCTACAACAAACGCTTCTACTGCGAAATAGCCTCTACAACCAAGCATGTCATCTGGCCTGGCCGGATTCCTATCTCTCCTATGTATTCTGAACGCCACTACAGCGAAGACCAAGTTGTGGTGCTATCACCCCCTGTAAAGTAGCTTTCACCTCATGGCGCACGCGCATTTGGCAGATGAGTCAGAGTTTGCATCGTTAGTTGTGTCACCGAGCAAGGGATGCAGCTGTGGTCGCGCGGTGCTGCCACTTTGCGGGAAGCGAACTTACACTAGTGCTTGAGGAAGAGCTTTTGGGGTTTGGGGTGGTTGGCGACGGACGACTTACAGGGAGGTCCATGGGTACGATTTCGCGGCTCAGGCCCATGGGCCCTCGTGGCAAGTTGGCAACGGCGACATCGCATTCGCGGTACATTGCCGGTGTTGTGTCCGTACATAAGGTCAGCAAAATCCTCCCTGTCCTGTGGTGCAGCATTGTGGTTTAGTGTTAAATGCATCCACCTATCCCCAATCCCCGATTATGCACAGCAGCACTTCGTGAACCTCGGTAGCAACAAGATGGTGGTGGTAGCACATTCAGCAAGTCTTACTACTGCGCAGAAGAAAATTGCCGACCTTGAATAAAAGCTTTTCCGCTCAGTGCACTTATCTGCTTTATCAGGGTCATTAAAATGCGTGATGCATATAACGAAGTGACATGTACAGTGATGAATTAGCATGGTCCCTATCGCTTTCTTAGAGAGGAGTTTTACTGTATACAGCAGAACCTCGGTGATACGAATATCTAGGGGGAGCAAAAATATATTCGTATCACCAAAAAACTAGCGAAATCCTTTTTCAAACCACGATACACACACAGAACATTCATCTCCATCAAAATAACTTGCGTAAGTCTTTCTGGGACACAAGCGACCAGACCGATAAGGGACGGTGCAGCTGGGTGCCGCGAACGCGCACGTAAAAGCTTCGGAAGAGGCCAACTGAAAGCTAAGTGCCAAAGTACACTCCATCATAGTCGCAAGCAAACAACGAAAGGAATGCCGAAACACTTCGTACCCTTTTACTACTTTATTGCCTTGTACTTTCAGAGCTGCCTAGTCGCTATCAATGATCGCTTGAATAGTGGCACGGTTTCGGGCGCGGTGATTACGGCAAACAGTAGTTCCGTTTTCAATCTACCGTAAAATGCCGAGCAAGCTCCCTCCTCCCTTTACGGGAGATCTGAAATAAGCGCCAGTGACCGAGCAAGCACCCCCCCCCCCCCCGCTCCCTCCTATGCGGCCACTTTATTTTTCAAGACGAGCATCACTTGTTAAAAAGAATCATAAGAATGAGTACACTGAATGCGTATCTAATGTTTATTGAAATTCCATTGTCATGTGGCCTGTCGTATACTGGTCAAGCCGGTCGCTGCCTCAATAGTTTGGCAATGAGGGGGAATAAAAACAGTAAATAAAGAAAGCATTTCATTAGAAACATGGATGGGCATTATTTATTTGTAGTTGTTCTTCCGCCGCCATCCTGAATTTCAGTCCGGGACCGAGCAAGAGCGCCCCCTATGAATCTGGTCGGATTATCCTTCACCGTAGGCTTGCTTGGCATTTTTCGGTATGTGCGCTGGCAATGCACAGGCCTTCAAAGCTACATCGTTCATTACTATTCATGACCAAATTTGCCACAGTTTTGTGCGCAGCGTTGACGGAATGCGGCATCACTTTGACCCTGCGAGCATTGGATGCATGTGCACTTTCGCAGTTCAGTCAGTTTCGTTATCACCATACATGATCGCGTCGACAGCGACCGCGGCAAAGGTAGTTCAGTTTCCAATCCGCGTGTGCGGGCCGCTGTTCATAGCTGCCTATGATCGCGATATCTGCAGTTTTGTCCGCCACAGTTGCAGCAGGCTGAATCACTGACCGAGTGTTGGATGCGCATTTATTTTTCGAGTTGCTGTCACTATACACGATCATGTCAATGGCGACCGCGGTTTCGTCTACAGTGATAGTGGCAACGATAACGACAGTTAAGACTGCGCGCTGGCCGTGTGCATACTTCCAAGGTCCTGCAGCACGCTGCTCTCTGCCTTCACTTGACGCTTTCAGTGCCGCAGTTCATATTGCCTGTTGCGACGTGGAGAAGTGTGCGGATCATCCGAATTTTGGCCCAATGAACACACTGCAATTCAGCCAGGGAATTTTAAGAATTTGTGTCGCAGAGATTCTACTGCACTGAAATGCGTGCAAGGCTACATTCACCAGTTATATGCGGTCACAGCCACGTATTCATGCAGGAGAACAGAACGAAGCAAACAATTAGAGTGAAATTTCGGTGAGACCAATCCTTCAAGGTAGCAATAAGCCACACAACTCAAAAGCAAGAAAAAAAAAAAAGATATACAAGCCAGTTCCACCCCTTTGAAAACAATCCGACAGAGAAGCTGTAAGCGCACAGATGCAGCTGATGAGATAACGTGCATCAGGATCATCATCATTTAGCATCCTTATCATCTCAAGCATCATAATTTATCACCATCATTTCATTTTATTTCTTTATTCACTCCACCACCCCCCCCCCCCTCTGGTCACGTGACCTGTGAAATGTCTATTACCACTACGGCACAGGACATACTGGTTCAGTGCAAAAGCTCGTCGCTCTCACCTCTCGAGCAGCATACGTCCGGCCTCCTCGTTGAGCGCAGACTCGGGGTTTGGTGCAATGAGCAGGCACTTGATGGTGAGCAGGATCTGCTGGAGGCCCAGGTCGGGCTTCCAGTCCTTCTTGAGTGTGTTGACGCAGATCTCGCCCGACGGGACGGCAACGTTGGGGTGGAAGATGCGCGTGGTGAAGAAGCCGCGAGGAGGGGATGCCGGAAAGTCCTTGGGCAGCACCTGAATGGAGCGGGGAAGACCCGAGAGCGAAGGTGCAAGTTAGGAGCGAGGAAATCGGACGAGGAAAGACGTCGCGGCAAAGGATCGAATTTATTGGCAATATACCCCGCATACATGTTTGTGCATTCAGAATGTCTGGGGATCTCATCACACAACCTAATCCTCTGCCATTTTCAATGGTGCTTATTTAATTTACAGTAGACTCAATAATTCAAACTTCAGGGGACCTCAGGATTTTATTTGATTTATCCGAAGTTCTTATAAACATGACTCAGGGCAACACACCAACTAACGTTGCGATGTTTATTGTTTCTCAGTGCCGCAGCAACATCATAGACAGCTCTGCATGATTGCCTGTAAAATTTTTGGATATCAGCAATAATACTGGTACTCGTTGTTTACAAGGCGCGCACGGGCGCGTAATTAAGGGACAAAATGTGTTGCATCCTACGACAATCCGCCTCTTTCATTTTCCTGTGCTGCCCTCTGCCGTTTTGGTAGGGGTTTGTTAGGGGCCGGAACAACCGGTATTGCCAGAAGCAAAGCCTCCGAGATGGCGAGACGTTTCGCGACTTTTCCGCTAGGGGAGAGCGCATGCGCCGGGGCGTCGTGAAAAAGGCGGATTGCTAGCCCCTTCCAATTCTTAGGACGCCTTCTCACATGGCGTACTGCAGAGAAAGTGACTTTAAGAAACGTTTGGCATCCGACAGATCAAGGCCCAGACTGTACCGTTTTGCTTTTTCTTCCTCGGTCAGCACGCGATTATTGGTGCGCAAGGTTCGGGTAGTTTGGCCATTTTGTAGACAGGCATTAGGCTTTATTGGCGCCTGTTAGTAACGCAAAAACACGAATGTTCAGCTAGAAGCAACAAAGGCAGCAGATATTTCCAGGCATGGACAAGCAAGAAGTTTGAATTAACCAAATTTGTGCAGTGAGGCAGTTTGAATTAAGCAGCTTTAAAATAGTGCATTGAAAACATAGTGGGCCAACCAAAAATTTAAGATTTGTTTGGATTAACCGAAAGCTTGAATTATCAGAGTTTGAATTATCGAGAGTCCACTGTATTTACTTATCTACTGACATTACCATACAACTTCCCCGTTGCAAGCCTGCCTCGTCATGTAAGGTCATGGTCCAAGGATCTCGGTCTTTGCAAAAGGTCTGCTGTCTAGTTCGATGTTCAACAGTCGCAAGAGCATGCGTTCTATTCTCTCTGCACAGTTGGAGGGTCAAACAGGAGGATGGGAGAGGGCCCAACATTCCAATATGCAAAGCGTACGCTTTCACAAAAGCCATTTATTACCTGAAGAGGTACTGCAAAGTTCCGTCACCAGTAGAAGAGATAGAATTCTTGGGGCTAGACCAAGCAATCGATCCTTTCAATGTAAACGAAAATTTTCCGAAATCAATCTGATAATTCAATACACACGTGCGGGGCTTTACTACCCTGAACCCGACAACTGCACTCTCGCATGCAGTACTCATTACATCCCAATAATAATTTCTGGAATTTATGTCCTAAAACCACAATATGATTATGCAAGGTGCCAGTGTAGGGCTTCGGAAATTTCAACCACCTGGGGTTCATTAACATGCAACTATATCTAAGCGCATGCGCCTATAGCGTTTTGCCACCATCTAAATGAGGCTGTTGCAGCCTGGACTTGATCCCACAACTTTCAGGCCCCTCATTACAACCTAAAAAGTGAGGACAACGAGGCGCACAGAACGGGCCAAGCACTCACCAAGCGCAGCTTGAAGACACCTCCCGCGTACGGCGTGCCCTGGGGACCCTCGATGGTGGCCTCGATGTCCGTGACGTCCTCTTCGTTGACGATGACGCGGATGCCCTCTGGTGGCTGACGAACCAACTCGCAGAGTTCCCGCGACACCTGCCGCAGCACTTGCGGCGGCAGGTTTTCAACATTGGAGCTCTGCACAAGAAAACGGGGCAGCCCCGACTTACGTGACCAGTCTTTTTGAAACTTCTTCCTTGCTCCTTTTGCATTCACAAATGGTAACATAAGATAACTTCTCTTGTCAGATTTCGAAACCAGGTGGCAACCAAAGACAGTAGCACAAGAAGCAGATTACTTCAGTTTTGATCTTGTGTCGTGCACGTGAAGACCGTTGCATAGACAGATTCCACTCTAGACGAGGATAGCCTTGCTTTTAGGTGTACTAACCAACAATGCATTCTTTTTTACAGTGAAAGCCGTTACGAGATCACAACAACTGTTTTTGGCGCCACAGTTGTCTGCCGCCACCACTGCTGCCAGTGTCCGTAACCACTATCACGCGAAATAAGAAAAAAAGAAATAAAAAATATCCAGGATGGAACAGGGTTCAAACCTATGCTGGTGCTTGAAACTCCGTCGCAAAAAGACCCTATACAGGTTTCATGTTGGGAAGGAACCACACTAACATATATAATATAGCATGGTGGAAGAGCAAAATAACCAGGCATCACACAATGCGAAATGCACGAGTGGATCGTTGAATACTTCCAACCCATTACAAAGGGCTCAGCCATAAATCTTCGTCATCAGCCACATGCAGCATCAACAAAGCGCACATAATGCCTTACAGATGTGTAGCGGGTACCTTGCTTCTCCGCAAAATGACGGAACAGTGGTCTAGTCGGTGCTTCCCAACTTCACAAAAAAAAGTACGATTCATGGCGTAGTGGGTACCTTGCAAGCGTACTTGTATTAGTAGCCCCAAGAGAGTTTACAACGGGCTCTAGAAATGCCGCTCTTCCAGCTTTCGCTGCGACTGTGCTGCGCTTTCCGTGCAGGCCCGACCTCTTTTTCTTTCTTTTTTTTTTTTTTACACATAACAGTACTGACCCTCTGCCGTCAACAAGTCACATCCACAATCCAAGATGATAAAAGACTGAACTTTTCCCAAGACACTGTCTACCTTGGTTTCTACCACCTACATTCTGCAATGAGGCACAACCAATTTCCAACAAGGACACTGGACCAATACCGAAGGCAGTACAGTTAAAAAGAGTGTTTAACTATTCACAATGCCCATAGACTGTCGCGCCGCCAAGCGGAATTCAGGAGCGTCCTCTCGAGGAGGGTTAGTAGACAAAATGGCAGCACTATGCAGTCGCTCAATTGTTCGGCTGTGCTAGCCTCAGTGTTAACGCGTTGGCAAGAAAGGAACACTACGACTTTGCATGCTCCCTGCATCAGTGAACAAACCGGGCCCTCCGTGGCATGAGAAATCTGATTTGTTCTTGCGAGACGCGAAGTTTTCGTGAAAATACGTGGCAACTTGCGCTTTCAACGCTAGCCGAGAGCCTACACATACTATTAACTTCACGAGGCTTTCTGTAGCCACGTAGGTTAGTTAAATGTTATCGTCCGACATATTCAGTTGAAGCTCACCCTGTTTTACTTGCATATAGCATTGGTCAGTGTTTCTTGTAGTGCATGAATCCCATAACACGGTATGTGGGAGGTTGCGCAGGCTCGCGATGTGCTCCTGTATAACTGAGCGATCTCAAGTCGGCGATACATTAAAACAGGGCCTCTATCCTTTGTCAGCAAAGCGCTGTTACGAATCGTGCGAGCGACGTTTCAATCATTTGAGGACGCGTCTGCTCGACGCCTTTTGTGGAGCGAACGCTTTCCACGCCGTCCTTCGCCAGTGTGTTGGGTTTCACGGCCACCGCTGCGCCGCTTGTTTTTGTACGTTTGTTGATAGGTGGCAGCACAATGCAAGCGATTTGCTTGTTGACCGCTCTGAGAACAAAATGTTCTCCGTGCCCAGACGTCTCTCTAATTGTAAACGTGGTGACGCGGAGTGGTCGAAGTCGTTCGCCAGAGGAAATTCTTCAGATTGCTTTCAGCAGTGATCATAATGAAACAGCGCAAAAGACGAGCACACAGAAAGACTAGACAACACAAGCGCTTTCTGTGTGTCTTTCTGCGAGTCTTTCTGTGTGCTCGTCTTTTGCGCTGTTTCATTATGAACACAAACCAACTAGCCCAACTCTCCCTTTTGCTTCAGCAGTGATGTTGAAAGAAACCATCTTGACGACGAGGATTTTTCACTGGACGTAGAAGACCGTGAAAGCACCGAGAGTGACAGCGACGATGAACCATCAGCAGCTAACTCACGAGGAGCGAGTTGCACTTCACACCCCCTCGTGCGTTAATGTTCTTTCATGCTCGTAAGTCACTTTGATTGTATTTAATGTGTAATACCCTTGAGCAAGATCAAGATAAAAGCATAGTGCCTCTTGTGCATTGCATGTATCACAATTATTGTGGATATTATGGAGCGTCGCATGCCGCCAACACGCTCGAGCTCTACCAGCAAAGCGAAATGGTTGGAGCCTGCACCAATGGGTGTGCAATCCAGACTGACATCATGAGCCAGACCACCGGTACGTGACCTGCCTTCGGAGAACTTTGCCCAGTACATGAGCGGGGTTATTTCTTTAGTTGCGGAGGCGATCGGCTGTCGCGCTTCGATCTTCTGGGCGGGGCCTCTCCGGACTTCTCAAGTTTTATTTAAGTATAAGCAAGGGCCCTTAGCCAACAATTTTTAAAAGTGAAAGCCTTAAAGGGATACTGAACAAAAATTTGAAAAAGCTACGAAAGCACTTACATTCGACTCGGACGACACGACTGTTCCTGTAAGCAGCGTTTATTTCACGTAATTTCGAGCAGTTGGCCGTATTTTTAGTGGATTGTGAGAGCGCGGCGGCTGCATGCCACTGCGCTTGTCGGCGGACGCGACGTCGAGTGCTCCAGCAAGAGGGGGGCAACCGGCACGCTCTCTCCTGCCCTGCCACTTCCCTTTCTTCACCTCTCCTCTCAAGAACCAAGGGTGGCTGGTGTGGCGCTGAGCCTCGTCCTCTTTTCCCCACATTGGAAACAAAATAGCGCTTATTCCTCAAAAACCGCTACAACTACCGAGCGTGTCGCGAGAGCGCAAAGATGCAAGGTGCGAGTGACAGTGGTTCCACGAGCGGTCATTGCGACTCCAAGTTCGACAGGCCTCCAAAACGGATGTGCCAAATACAACCATATGCGTGTGACCGTTCTGCTGTGTCAAGCGACAGCAAGGACGACGAGCCAGACGAGCCGCCATAGCCCAACGTGGGTCGGCAGCCAGGACCAGCAATTTACACAGTAACTCATAGTCACTATCCTCGAAGTGTTCGCAGCACAAAAAGTCACGCAGCGCGAATCCGTATCCTTCGAAGCTTCGGCTCTGTTGGAAAGGTATGACAGGGCACACCCTAGCGCAGATCAGCGTTGAGGAATTCTGCGTTGTGTCAGGTGCTTCACCGTTCACATTACGTAGCAGCACACAACACAGACGGCAAATTCGTAGACGTGGGCGCAAGCTCCGCTTGAGAAAACAAATATACGGCCGAGAGCGCGGCAATGGCGTCGTTGGCTGCCGGTTGAGAACACGCATGGAGAACACCTTCCCGACCGTGAAAACACGTTTTGAGAGAGACGCGCGGCAGCGGGTGGCGGCTCGCGATGTCGATTGGTAAGCGATTTTGCTGCGAGCACGGTTGATGAGTCACTATCCGTCGCTATCCGTAGAGTTTCGCGTCACTTCCTCTCTAGTTCGCGGCGCGACCGCTAGACGCGCCAATTCGCGAAAAATGCATTAAATCCATTATTTTCTGCTAGTCTCTGGCTGAAATGAAGGTTGTTTCAACAAATTTCAGCACCCAATCTTTCAATTGAGCCATTTATCTCGGCGGCGAAAATTTTGTTCAGTATCCCTTTAAATCTCGATGTTTCAAGGACATTGTGAGGCACAGAAAATATCACCCAAGCATGCAAGCTGCACACCCACTTGGGGCAGCTCGATATGTACGTTAGTTACAATTTTAGAATAAATATCAGCTCCAACCACAAACAGCAGTGCACCTGTTCTTCACATCAGTAAGATAGTTGCGTCAGCTGACATGTTGGAATAAATTTATTTTTTACTGAACAGAGGTGTCGGGATCTGCAACAATATTTGCCAGAAAATTTTCAAGTTTTCTGTTTAAAGCCAGCAACACAAACCTGTATCTGTATGACAAAATCAAACATCTTAAACACGCAATATAGCTCAATGTCACGAAAATTGGCGAGCGTAATTAGACGAAGCATCTATGCAAACTGATTTGTGGGCGATACAGTGTTAGATGTGGGCCGAGCTTGTAACTTTTTTTTTTCGCAGGTCATACAGACTATAGGTATTTCGGAAATAATTTGGGGGACGGCTCACTGAACCTGGGGGGTGTATAAATCTCTGTAGATGCTATAAAGCAGGGCTTCAGTCTTCTTTTCTAGTAAGAAACGAAAGTGCAGTCACGTAGCTCACCATGGAACTTTCCGCTCTACTTGCGCAACATTTTCAAAGCACTTAACACTGGCGTAGCCGGACGGGCGGTTAGAAGAATTCAACCCCCTCCCCTGAAATTTGTTGTGCATGTGTATAAACCCCCGCCCCCCTCAAAAAAATAAATTCTGGGCTACGCGCCTGCTTTGCAAGTGAATTGCGAAGGCAAGCGTGGTGCACGTTTGCAGAACTGGCTGGAACGCCGCAACAAACGCTGCGCATCTGTCTCACGCCGTTCTTCGAAACATCCCACGGGACGTAACCGAGCGAACGGTTTGGTTCGCTTGGTTGCGTTCGTTACACTGTTCGGGTGACCGGCGTCTCGTTAAATGGAGCACACGAAATCGCAACGCTAACGTTCAAAAAAAGCAAGACCACTAGCTAATACTACACAGGCAATTCAGGTCACAACTAGCAAAAGTATCGGGGCACTAGGCGAACATGACAGCAGCGACAGATGAGCTGTGATAACCAGCTGCGGTGCGTTTCATGGAACGCGCAATGCGTTTGCGGAGCGCGCATCTCAAAACAGCATTTTTTTTTTCTTGTCACGGAAGACCAGCCGATGTCTTGTTACTTGCTTTAGGAGCTGGCGTTCAAGAGAACTACTAGCGCGAGAACTCCAAATCAACGAACTTCGTCCACAGGCTAAAACGGTACACCGGGAAATGAATGAATCCGCACGGGACGAGAAGCGGCGAAGAAAAAAAAAATGAAAAAATCGGGTAAACAATCTTGTTTGGACGCTTCCCCGTAGAAACAGTAGTGGATAGGCGGGCGGAACTTTTGCATTGCGACACTGCGGGACGTTGGCGAGACGTACGAAGTAAACAAAAACTTGAAAACAAAACAACCACGCATGCGAGACGGAGCCAACCGACATCCTTGGCTTCGAAGTTGTTGAAACTGCCATAGCGCCCGGCTTATGCTTAGCGCTCGTTACATCGAGACGAAGTCCAAAACCATTGCAATCGATTCAGCAAGCTCTAATACACTCGACAACGAAAGGGGGGCCGCGAATTTGCGATTTAAGGGCATTGTTTATATCGCTCATTAAGCCTAATCAGAGCCCACACACACGCAACGCATTCGCGCGGGTCTACAAACGCTTCCAGCACGAAATATCGAAACGTGCGGGTACAGAAATTGGTTCTACTTACGCTGGACATGGTGAAGAGGTGTCAACAACCCAGGTATCCGGTTGTTTTTGTCGCGGTGGCAACAGGGCCAAGCGAGAAGCAGCGTCGGACGCACCGCCTCGGCCTCGAGCAAGGTGGGAAAAAAAAAACGTTGGCAATCCGAAGACACGAACGACACGAAGCCGAAGTTTGAATCTGACCAATCGGGGATACCGGTGAACGTACTCTAGAACCAGGCGCTTCCTTAGAGCGCACGGAGGCGAAAGAGCGCGTAATTTGAACACTCAGGTGAGGCAGAAATATCGTAGTAGAAAACCGCGCTGGCAATACGACGAAGACGAGCAAGACCGACCAAACGGGACCAGCGCAGTCTACCAACAGGTGCGTTAATTTTCCTTGCACAAATATATACACATTCTAGAGAGCGGAAAGATGGAGGAGAGGGGGAATATTTTTCTAACTCATGCGCAGGTGCAGCTGATTTGTCAAAAACGTGAAACGCTCAACTGCGGATATATACTTTGTCGGTTAGTGCGATTGATGGGGAGCTGATACATGAATAATCTGCACATGGATGGCCTACGCCCGCGAGATATATGAAGCCTTTGACACCCCTGTTGTAGGTCATTGTCGAATTCGATGAATGCGCTGTTTTGTACAGGCACAGGAATGAAGAAACGCGTCTAATGGTTGAGGCCTGGCAAATTGATAACAGTGGTGGCATGCGTGAGCCAACCGTCGATTAACTTGCATAAAGAAGAAATCAAGTGCCTGAACAGTTATCCCTCACGTAGACTGCCGCGCGTGCCGGATTGATAGGTACCTTGCCAGGGCATGCGCAGATAAGTTAATTGTTGTGTCTACGTTCTTTTCCGCCGCTGTCCGCTTTTTCAGTTGTTAGATCAGCATTTGTGGTGTCTTGACTTCTCTCTTGTGTCCGTGTTTGCATGCCCTGTCTCCTTAAAGGGGCCCTGCAACACCTTTCTTAATTATATTGGAATAGTCTCATTATTGACGTATGACTCTTCACGAGTCATATGCCGCAAAAATTTTTCGAATCCGTCAAGTCTAAGTGGTGTTACCAAATTATAGAGATCACGTTCCGCAGCTTTCTCTCTCAACTCAACGCAGCGAGCGCGCGGAAAGCTGCGCGCGGCGTGAGGGGAGGGAGGGAGGGCGGAGGTGCGAGGAGGCGACGTCAGCGCCGGCGGCATTTTTTTCATTTTTTTCTCTCTGGCGTCTCGGCGCAACCACGTGGTCTGTGCCGCCACTTCCGGTCGGCTTGCGTCGTTCTCGTCGAGCGGAGTCGATCGCACGGTGTTCTCTGATCGCACTGTGTATCGCGCGTGCTTGAAAACTGCGCGTCGGTTTGGTAATGTTGGGTGTGCACCTCGAACGCCGTAGTGTTTTCATCACTCTGCCAACCATGGAAGCAAACGTGCGCGCTCGTTTGGAACGAATGACAGCTGAGATCGGTTTCGGCCCATACTCCGATACACCGCCTCGTAAGACGGCACTGGCAGACGACCCCGAAGCGCCGCCATTACCGGACGCCAGCATTGTTATCGGAGACACGCTGCGCCCGTGCCTCGGTCGGTCGTGAGAACGTGCCGACGATGCAGTTCTCAGCTGACGAGGCAACACTCGAACGGCTGCCACTCTCAACGGCAACCGGCGATGGTCAAAAGCACAGAAATATTCACATTTTCGGCACTGCGCATGGCGAAGAAAACGGAACCACGCAACTACGAGCAGACGAGCTGTCGGTGAGACCGGAAGTGCTAATATTAATGTTTGTTCGGTGTTTTTAACGCGATAACATAATATAAACGTACATATTATCTACTTATTGAACTCAAAATTAACAACGAAAGTAATAATGAGGGTGTTATCGTGATTATAACATCAGTCAATGGTGGAACTGCCGACAATCGCGTCATATTTTGCGGACTAATACATCATTTGTCGAGAGAAGAGGGAGCGATTTTCAGCTGACTTTGAGAATTTATTGTAAATTCCAGGCCGTGCGCATCGCTATAATATTTGGCTCGCGTGTTCTCGAGAGCCTCGACTACCGATCGGCAGCGCTTTTTGAGCATGCTCGAAAAGTGTTGCAGGGCCCCTTTAACATAATCACGTCCTACCAACTATAGCTCAGCTCAGGGGCGTAGCCAGGGGGGGGGGTGAACCCCCCCCCCGAAAATTTTCAATTTTGCTTGCGTATATGTACACGCACACATACATAAAGTATAGTTGAACACCCCCCCCCCCCCGAAAAAAATTTCTGGCTACGCCCCTGGCTCAGCTCTATATTAATTGTTTCGATCCATTTTCATTTTCCTATATATATTTTCTTATCATATACGGTGCACAAAATGGGCGTGATAAAGTGCGCGTTCTGATAAGCGGGATATGTCGGTCTTTCTAATGAGCTGCTGCGTAGAAACTTGCACGTCTTTAAACAATAAAGCATTTTTTTTTTCCTAAGTTACCTTGGGGTTCAGCACCAGAAACGCGCTGAACCCCTGGGCTAGGGGCGTAACTAGCAATTTCTTTCAATGGGGGGTTCCTATGATTGCTAGCTATGACGGAAGGACCAGCCATCTTTTTTTCTTAATGCTCTCGCTTTTAGATTGGACAGAAATTTCTTTTGGTGGGGGGATTGAATCCCCCCCCCCTCGCCCAGTTTGCCTCCGCCAATGCCCCAGGTTGTCAAAATTTATATGCGGCTTCCTTTAGGGACCCGGGATGTCCATCCATAGATCTGACGTGGCGTGAGCACGCTCACAATCAAGTGGTCAACAGGCCTAAAACAAGGCTAGCGATCGCTAGCCTTGTTTAACAATCGCTAGTCTAAACAAGTGTAGCAAAAACCGGGTTAAAGTAAACGAACAAGGTTTAAAGTAATGTAATTAACAGAAATAACCAAGAAGTAATCGCAATAATTAACTTACAATCGCTAAAAACGTTTCGGAAAGATGGGCCCAACACCCGCGCCGTGCAAGAGACGGTGCGACCGCCTCGCCAAGCGCGCCACTGCTCCTCCCACCGGCGCTTCATCGCTACATCTGAAGGGGGAAACAGCCTGATAAACCCGCTGCAGATGACACGTATCTCAGCTGCCGCAACAAGCAGTAAGTCGATAAAGTTCGACAAAAAGTAGCGCGCACGTCGCACGCAGAGTTTGTGAATCTCCCCAACAAGATTCTACTCGTGCCGGGGAAACCCTACACGCTCGCCTGAAACATTGACGTCATCGACGGTGTGGTAAACGGGGCAGTGGGAACTCTACGAACGGGAAATGCTGGGTGCCCGTGCTACGCTCTTCCTCAGGTTTCACTGTATTGGAGCTGCATTTAGCGCAGGATTTAGAGCTACACCAATGGCTACGCAAAAACATTAGCGCTGCACTTTTTTTCACGTATTCATGTGCTGTCATGGGATATATTACTTAAGCACGCTGTCGAGATATCGAAAGATCGCGAGAATTGTACTCAAGGAAAAAAGAACATATGGGGCCCAAGTATGATTAATTTTATCTTGTAGCCAATAATTAATGGGCGTTACATAGTGGAGCAAGAGCTATGCACTCCCTAGGGAAAAAAATGCAATAGAAATGTGTTAGTTTTATAAAAAAAAAACGTATAGGTCCCTTAGCAGGATATGTAGGGTCCAATATGCCAGTCTTTTATCAGAGTAATAAAACGTTCTATAGGTCTAATAAAGTTCTCTGTGTGACCCGCATATAGATGTTCCCTGGCCCACATGCACAGGAGAAAGCAAAGGCTCTTATAAAGAACGTCGCCCAATTGACGCAGCAGCATGTGTGAGGACAGGATAGTGTTCACATTACAAAGTTCGACAACTGAGGAGCAGCGACGCGTTATCCGAGTTCTTGACAGCTGAAGGCGTTAAACTGGCCACCATTCATCACCTGCAATTTCCATGTGTTTGGTCCCCTAAAAAAAACATCTGGAAGAGAAGCGCTTCAACTCAGACGAGGAACTCAAGAACGCTGTGAAGGACTGGGTCTCGTCACGGCCACAGGAATTCTGGGAACTAGGAATCCTTTGGCTCGTTCATCAGTGGGATCGTTGTGCTCAGGCCTATGGCATATAGTCTGAATAAAGTCTTCATTCATACACACAGTGTCATTTCGTACACTTTCATTTGAACAACCCTTATACATTGGTCTATTCAAGAACAAACTTTGAACGCATTCATACTTCTGAAATCGCATCAACTAACTCGGTTAATGGTAGGTCCGAAGTCATTTGCATAGGTATTTGGCAGCCCCTCAAGTGGTCTGACAATTTTAGTTTGCCTTACGACAAGCGCGCCTTCGTTGGTACCCTTGATTTGTATCGCACTTTTGTTGCATTTTTCACTATATCTGCAGGTATATTTGCGTTGCTAATGAAGCGTAATTCCAGAGTCAAAAAAGCTAAATCATTACTGACAGCTATGTGTAGATGTTACTGACAACCATTAGTCAAAAATATAATTTTACATAACAGCCTGTGCTCTGCTGCTCACCGTCTGGCTGTTAGCTGCATCTGTACACAGGAGCCATAGTTACACCTATGCATGCACAGGCTATCAGTTCTAATGCATGACATAATAGACTAATACAAGCTTTATTGGTGTATCAGGTCTATCACTTCATAATCCAATACAACAAAAACAACAGGACATTTCTATTGGAACTTTTCCCGCGGGTGGAACCTCACTGATACGATCTTCACGGAAAGCGGAAAGTCAAACATACTGTGTGAAAGTTATATTATCCAAAGCGTGCTCGGAAAAGTATGCAAGTAGTCTTACTGAATGGCAAACTCAACAGCAAAGGTTTGTGTGGTGTTGATCGAATGCCATATCGGCATAACACAGAGCAGCGTCACACGAGGGTGGAGATTCGTCCACACTGCCGTTGCATTAACCTGCACAGCTTCGGGCGTGTGACATGTTCGTGGATACAAAGCTACGAGTTTGACGCAGTACAGAGACATCTTACCATAAATGCACACTTCTTCAGTCATATTAAAATCAAGACCAAATGCGATCGTAATAACCATACGAAAATAGTGCCCCCATTGGACATTGGCCGGGAAAATAAAACATAATAAACCTGGAAAACGCAGAATATTGTCAACCGTATCCCACTGTAGATTGTTCAGGAAGACATTTCACTGGCTAAATCTCAATCATTCACACTCAAAATCCGAAAGCTTCTTTGTACGTGAAGGAAATGCTTTTGTTCCCAATGCTTCATTTGCACATTTTAGAAAACTATACTTTATAACACTGTGATGGTGGAAACTTAGACATAATTAAATACTAAAACATGGGCATTCTATGGTGCAGCAATGGAAAACGAGGCTGCTCATCATTTGAAAATTTTTCAATTCACCGACAGATTAAACTTCAAAGATTATCACTTGCATACGGACTCTCAGTAAATGGAAATCTCAAATAGAATCGCAGGTTAGTTGGAACAACTGCCTTTCATACGATTGGTTTCGTACTTGAATTCTGCACCCCTGTTCATATCTCGGCAAATACAACTCCTGTTAAACGGAACATATTTTCCTAGAACCTTTGGGTTCCGTTTAACGACTGTCCACGATATAACCATGACTGCCATGTAACGCTTTCAGAAATACAATGTTAGTTGTAGGGCTCATTGAGCCTAGTGAACGGCAGCTTCGTCAAAGTCCAGTGGTGCGAGAGTTCACAAGAAATTACACACATCACACTCATAGAAAACCCGTAATGTTGAAACTTTTATTTACAAGAAAAAAGGCCTCCGGTCGCAGTTGCGCAATAAGTGACAAGACGGAGACGCACCATCGTCGTCCTCGCATCCTGAGGAAAAAAAAAACAGTTTTCCGGAAGCACGCTGGAAAGGCAGTGCTTGTACAGAGCAAGTTAGGCACTGGGCGGCTCATTTACCAACTCAAATGCAAAAAACGTAAAAGTTGTTCGCTGCCGCTCAGCGTTGCCGCGCTAAAAGCCACCACTCAGGCCGACGATGAGCCCATCTGGCGGAGCACTACCGCAAAAAAATTGCACAACTCCACAAATGCATCACTGCAACCGCAACAATTTTCTGCAAAATCGCTTCCGAGAAGTTTTCGCACACATGCGCATTAGCACACAATTGTGCACGTTGTCTGAAACGCGTAACGCCATCGCAAGCCAAGTACAAAATATTTTTTTTCTAAAACCCTGCATAGGACACTTATTTTTCTTAAGAACTGTACAAGATAAAGCTTTGAAGCCTCTCACTTGGCCATATTGACCAAGTCTGAAGTGCTAATGAGAAGTCCCTATTCAGCTAACAGGAGCAGTTAAAAAAAAATTAAAAAAAAAAGGTTCACAGCTTCTTCAGAGACTTGGGATGGGCGATGCATAGCTTTGTTGTCAGTCCAAGTTTTTTTTGTTTTTATTTTTTGTTCTTGCTATGAAACATCTTTGCAGAGAGCACGCGAAAAGGCACTAAAGTGCTTGGCAACGACGACCGCGCTGCCATGACTCTGGTCATAGCTGCAACGCAATTTAAAAAGCCTACATACCAACGAGACAACACTTGTATCAGCGCCGTACTGCAAAAAATGCATTCAAGTGGTTTAAAAAAAGCGCAAAATCGTAACCCGTTCTATTGGTGCAAGTGTTGTATTTAAATTTGCGATGAAACGGAGCCAAGAATGAGCCATATAAGAATTCCGTGAGGTACTTATATTAAAAACGTGGTGGTAATTCTGAACGTTAATTCGTTGTACTCTTACCGACATACTTGACGAGAAGCAGCAACAGAGAATGTAGTCTGTCCTCGTTTGAACAGTTTAGGATGTGAACGTTGATAAGTGGTCGATATCAGTACCACGTGCTGCGCAGATTTTCATAAAAGCAACTTTAAAAACCTGGAAAAGCGAGTGACGAAACGGAAAGGTTGCACTTTTGGAATCTCAGCTATAAAATGCGAGGAAAGCACACAAACAATACAGTTTGAGTCACGACCGAAATATTTGCATACTGCTCATCCCACGTCTTGTCCCATCAAAACTAACTTCAGTCTTATTACACAACACTGCAAGATGGCACCATCAGTTCAAGCCGTTCCAAACAGCGCAACTCTCGACACCGGCGTGAATGCAGTAATGGCAACACGTGTTTGCCGGCTGTCGCAAACTCTCCGACAATGACAGTTACAAGCAACAACTAGCCGACAAAAAAAAAAAAACAGGCACATGATCATGCAATGGCACGTCCCAGAAGCAACCTGCGCGGTTAGTACCCTGCAAACCTTTTTTCGTCATTTACTTCCGGCATCCTCGAAGTGCAGCATAACAGCAGCGCAATCCGAGTTCCTTTTGAAACTTTTTTTTTTCCTCGTTTTGGCAACATCACTCCGAGCAAAAACAACAAAACTCGCGCTCAACACACCTACGACTAACAAAAAACATATGGTTAGCAACATACACACTCAGAAAACGCACAACCGGATTCGGGTTAACCCAACGCATTCAACAGACGCGCAACGCAAACACACACGCAAGCAGGCACGCGATGGCAGACGGCAAAAGCACAACCGTGGTAAGTGATAAAGCAATGAGAAAGAGTTCGTGAAGTCCTCTGGAAGCACGATATTTCATTTGGCATAGCTTAGTCGCGTCGCCGACGCGAAAAAGTTTCGTGACCAAGTTTCACCGACATGGTCGCGGGGAGAGGAACATGGATTTCATGTATAAATAGAAAAGAACACAGCAATTCGTACTCCGTCATTCAGTCCACAGTCCCGTTCGTCGCAGAAACACCCGTCCACCAAGCCGCCAGTTTGCGCTCCTAGAAACGCCATATCCTAAAATGGTGTACATGCGACACTAGTCGTCGGTGAATTACAATAGCAAAAGCGCAGCTGCCACAGTATTTGGGATTACACTAAAAATTGCAACCCTAGCAGCATATTTCAGTCGCGCAATAATAGTCGCAACATATCCTACGCATTTTTCCTTAGCATGTGCACATTTTCCAAAAATAAAAAGGCAAGCAAGCTGTTCAGGTAATGAATATGCTTGCATGAAAAAGACTTTGCGGAGGGTACAATTGTCGTAAGAGTTACGCCAAGCTAATTACCACACTAATCAAGGACGCACAAACTCATCAAATGTCAAATCTTTTTTTTTTTTTAATAACTGCATTTTAAAGCTGCCCAATTTGCAACTCGGGAACACCATGCAGCAGGCCAAATACAGTTATCATAAGTTACAATTTTGAAGGTCACTCACAATGCCCACCACCATTAATCCAACTTGACCAGAAAGTCGTAACTATATCTGCCAGCCACTGCTCCAAATATCGCAACGGTTCCGGAGGTGGTGTTACTGGAAGAAAACACTGGTTTACTAGGCAATGTGCACGTGGGCTGCCAGCTATTCCAAGTTACGGCATCTTGCAGTAATCTAATCAAGGATATTTCATCGTCAGACTGCATGCATCAAATATGCGATGAATGCATTGTTCCTTTGTCTAGTCAGCCTTGCCACGTTTGCATAGATGAAGTGATGTTTTTTCACAGTTTTACATGTAAAAATGTAACTAGCCCTCTGAAACGATAACTATTTTAGCTATTTAATATGCCCGGGACTTTAATAGCAATGCCGCAATGTCCATTTTAATTTTGCTTTTCTTTCTGGCCACGCAGGTGTCGAATCAAGGTAAAAGTAGCCCATGAATAACCACACCATTTGTACCAATATGGCTACTTATATCATTCCCCTTTCTTGTCTCAGTTTTTTTTTTACAAAACCTTACTAGAGGAACCTAGCGTGTAATAGCGCGGTACATAAAAGAAAGGAACACGACGCAGACGTAGAGATAGGTAGGTTACCCTTACAAAAATAGAGTTAGACAGTCTATAGACTGTCTACACCCATTTTTAGACCGTCTATAGACTGTCTACACCCATTTTTAGACAGTCTATAGACTGTCTACACCCATTTTTAGACAGTCTATAGACTGTCTACATACATTTTTGTAAGGGTAGCGCCTACCTATCTCTACGTCAGCGTCGTGTCCCTTTCTTTTATGTACCGCGCTATTACACGCTATGTTCATGGATGACCAACTCGCCCAATCAGCAACCCTTCTTACTAGAGGAAACTGACAGGAGTACGTCTAGCTGCAAGCACGATGCATCAGCCAGCAAGGGCATAATGCCAAGTAAACGGACTTTGCAAGGCTTTTGTCTTCCAATCACTCTTCGAATGGCTTTCAGACTGTCCTAAACAAACACCACGCTATAAATACAATAATTAACTACGATTATGACGCATGCAAGCAGTTGTACTTAAGTTCCGCAATCCTGAAACCAGGACTGCTGCACTCGGGCAACTGAACGCGGTAAAAGATAATAGAAGAACGTTTAAAGCCACCTGCGAGAAGATCAGACAAGTCTAACCACTATTCCCACTGTAGCTGAACAGTTGGAGCAGCAAAGCTCCCTACAGTTAACATTTATTACTATGTTCTCTTGCAAGGCAGATGCGACGGCAAACTGTGAAGGCGGTAGTAGGTTGAGGTGGACATGAAAACCAACGGGCCATTTTGCGGACTTCCTATCTTGTCTTGACACACACACACACATTCACATAAAACATACATTCGAAATACCACAAGAAAAAAAAAAGTTACACCTCATCAATAAAGAGGACAGGGTGTTTGTCAAACACTCAATCCAGTCGTTGTTCGTCAGAAAATAAGGTAACTCGCTCGGAGATGAGCTGTCGGTGGGAAACTAAAGCGTTCAAGGCACTCAATGGGTGGGAAGGGCACTACTTTGGCCAGTTTGTGCAACACCATAATAACAAAGTTCTAAAAATAATAAAAACACTGAAGTTAAGAAAAAAAAGAAAGGGAAGGGGAGCTTCCTTCTTTGAACAACCAGCCGCCTCTCGCACTGGGCGTCGCATGACGGCAGCGACGCGGCGGAAGCGACGTTCGCAACTTGCAACGGCTTTCTTGGCACTGAATGAGGACGGTTGCTGTTCCAATGACACCAACGCGAAACACTGCACACGGTGCGCCCCAGGTCGACTCCCAAATCCTATGAGGGGGCACGCAGTTAGTTCTTCGTTGACATCATGTCAAGTGCTCCAGCTGTGACCTCGGGAGTGTCGGGAGCAAACACACAAGACCTTGACACAATAACAGCACCACATCGTTGCCGTCGACAACAACCACCACCACCACAGGTCAGAAAGAAGAGGGTCGATACCTGCAATGTGGATCCAACAGTGCCAGAGAGCAGAGTGGAAACCGCTGGAGGACTCTCTCGCATTACACAAAACAAGATTTGGCAGCGGTGGCATGACTTGCGCAAAACACGGTCGGACAACACTCTTGAGATCGTCTGGACCACCCACGTTGCTGTTGGCAGAGGTGTGTTGTCTTCAAGAACCGGGGAGAAGAAAGTTGGTGGGCTGCATGTGAGGCACGAGCGAAGGCAGATGATGGGATGACAGAGGCCGGCCATTATTTTTTTATTTGTTTGTTCAGTCGATCGGCTCGACCATGGCGAAGATCTTGCCCTCCCAGAGAGGCAGGACTTCGTTGTCGTCCGAGATCTCTTCAGACACTACGTCAGTTCCAAACTCCTGGCAAGAGCGCCGGAAGAAGTACCTGCAGGAGTGAATGAAACAAGACAAGCAGTTGTACACGTGAAATGGTCCCTAAAAGAGCTTGTTGCACTGTGCCCTAATTGTCATCACTCCAGTGCATTGCAAATGTCACCGGCTCCAGCGACTCCAAATGTCACCGGCTCCAGCCAGCAACTCCTAAATGTCACCGGATCCATCGACTTCTATATGTCACCGGATCCATGGACTCTTAAATGCCACCGGATCCATCGACTCCTAAATGCCACCGGATCCATCGACTCCTAAATGCCACCGGATCCATCGACTCCTAAATGCCACCGGATCCATCGACTCCTAAATGCCACCGGATCCATCGACTCCTAAATGCCACCGGATCCATCGACTCCTAAATGCCACCGGATCCATCGACTCAAATGCCACCAGGTCCATAGAGTTTCCTACAATACTTACTAGAGGGAACTCTGGCGCTAGTGTCTATGGGAGCTGCAATGCATCGCGCTTCAGCCAGCATGGGAATCATGGGTAGTACACGGATTTGTCTAAACTTCGTTCTTTTGGCTCCGTTTGGCTCCGCGTCGCCTGCATCCGCTTTGTCGCAAAACGAAGTTGAGCAAAAATCAGCAGTTTCACTTCACCACTTTAACTTCTTTAGGCTCACCGATTCAAATCTGGTCACGAAGTTCACAACGATCCATTCTTTTATCCGAAAGAAAACAAAAACATAGCAATAAACAAAGCCACAAGAGCGTTCGAAGACCACAAGCACGAAGACTAGGCAAATCCGTGTACTACCCATCATTCCCATGGTGGCTGAACGATCGCAGCGCCAGAGTTCCCTCTAGGTCATTTTAGGAAACTCTATGACCAGGTCGATGGGTCGACACCTAAATGCCACCAGATCGATGGGTAAGGTCCTAAATGTCACCAGGCTCTATGACTCCTAAATGTGAACTACAGCGACTCTTAAATGTCACTGACTCAAGCAACTTATGTCACAGACTCCACTCAATTGGCTCATAAGTGTCACCTACTGTAATGGGCAGATGCACACTCGCACCTTTCAGTCACGGCCATGTGCTCACCTATAGTTTCCTTTCTTGCTAATGAGAGACTTGAACTGACGTAGTGTGATGTCACGGCCGGCGAGCTTTGTTCGGTAGGGCACAGTCTCCCCCGAGTAACAGTAGCCAATCACAGTCATCTCGGTGGAGGGAGAGGGTGGGGCCTGAACCTGTATGGGGGCAGGGCACAACCCCCCACCTGGTGCTGCCTGGGGACCAGCCCCACCGACGAGTCCTTGCTGTACGCCCGGAGGAGGTGCTCGTGCCATTGTCTTTGGCCACTTCCTGTGAAAAGAAAACAAAAATGTGGTTAGGGGTCTGCGAAAAAGTGCAAGACTTGCAAGCACGTTGCAGGCGCAGGAGCCCAAGTCAAGATGGTAAATTGTGTGAGTCCCGCGTCTACTAATGTGCTGTTTCAACAAACAAATGAACGTCAACAAGCTCGCCAAACTTACCATCTTGATTCAGCATTTCTTGTACATCGGCGAACGTCCTGTTCACTACCCCTTCTTGTCCCTCATCTACTAAACATGCTGTTTTAACGAAATCATGTTGGGACGTTTTTTATGAAAAATCCAACCCCTTGTAACCAGCACTAGGCTCAGTTTATTGCCTCTGCCTTCCTTTGCAATAGCCGAGAAGCATCGTAAAACTGAAATTGCAGATAATCACAATTCTTTAAGTGATGCTTAAAAATACACGATTTTGGGCACGACGTTATAAAAAGTTCAATGCCTTGTTATTTCCAAAGTTAAACAGCATTAAATACAATGACTTCTCACTCCACAAAGAAATCTACATTGCCACTTGTTTCGGGAGGCCACAGATCTCACGGTGAACGGAGTTATCAACTCACCGAAAGAGAGGACAACATTACCGCAAATGGCAATAAAAAGCTTAAATTAAGATGCTACCTTTACAAATACAACCCTTTTCAGTCAGGCGGCTGCTTTTAAAACACACAACATGAACAAACGGGATGTAAACTAAAGCATGTTAAACGCTGTGGGTACAGTCAAACACTGATATAACAAATTACTGGTTTTAATGAAGCATAGTCCTGCCATAAATGCAGTGTCAGGCATCTTCGTTTATAATGAACTTTTGGATATAACTAGGCCATCTCCGTGTCAGATATGACCTTGTATCCATATCAGATACGACCTGTACAAGAAAATAGGGGAAAAGCCAATGCACGCTTCTACGAACATGCGGATGGGAAACAAACTCACTTGGCTTTCGCCATCTGCTGGCTTCCGCTGTAGTTCACCTCCAGCCTCCGCCGTGCCTCGACGAGCTGCGTCATTGTGTCCGGCGGCTGCTGGGTCAATGGCAGGCCGCCGGACTCCTGGGATCCCCAGCCGGAGCCTGGGACGGAGCCGCAGCCGGGAGCCACCCCACACGACCGGCTCCGGGCGGTGTTGACGGAGTTCTGCTTGGAACGCGACGACGTGCCCGAGGTGGTCGACTTCTTGTGGCTCCGCGAGGAGTCCCTCTCCGGATCCGGAGGTCCCAGCGGATAGCCGGGAACCTTGTGGTTCAGAATCCAGTTGTTCACCCTACGGCACAATGCATGTGGTGTTAAGCGACGTTATTATGCAAATCATGCTGGGAAGTGCAAGCGCTGAGCAGCTGGTAGCACGAGTTAAAGAACATAGGGATCAATTTATTTTTAAAACCTTTTAAATTACTCTGCAAAGCAGAACAATTGAAAGGGTGAGACAACCCACTGAATATTTCCTTTAGGACCCTCCACTTTTTCCAGTCAGGTTTTGGTTTATAGACCACTCTGCTGTATGGTCAGCATCAAAAGTTTAGGGACCACTAGACAAGAAAGAGCTGAATATTACCGCTGCTTTGGCAGGAAACTTTCAATTTAGATTTCTGGCATGTTCGAAAATGTGCTAATAGCATATACTGTGCAGTTCAACCGAATACAGTCATAAATTGCTGAGAAAATTCAGTTTCCTCACACCTAGTGGTCTTTAGACTTGACACTGACTGCACATAACATGCTCACACTAGCCAACTTGGTACCACCCCATATACCCTGATCTGTCAATCTGAACACGATTAAAGTAAACCAGAGTTTCAGCTCCTCCAAAGCATAGAGTTTCCTAAAATGACCTAGAGAAAACTCTGGCGCTGCGATCGTTCAGCCACCATGGGAATGATGGGTAGCACACGGATTTGCCTAGTCTTCGTGCTTGCGGGCTTCGAACGCACTTGTGGCTTTGTTTATTGCTATGTTTTGGTTTTCTTTCGGATAAAAGAATGGATCGTTGTGAACTTCGTGACCAGATTTGAATCGGTGAGCCTAAAGAAGTTAAAGTGGTGAAGTGAAACTGCTGATTTTTGCTGAACTTCGTTTTGCGACAAAGCGGATGCAGCCGACGCGGAGCCAAACGGAGCCGAAAGAACGAAGTTTAGACAAATCCGTGTACTACCCATGATTCCCATGCTGGCTGAAGCGCGATGCATTGCAGCTCCCATAGACACTAGCGCCAGAGTTCCCTCTAGTAAGTATTGTAGGAAACTCTATGCTCCAAAGAGAGTCTCCTTTTTCATACTTCTTTTCAACGTCCTTTTCGTACCTCTTTCATGCTCAGTGTGTCCTTTCTCTCACTTTCATTGGAATGCCTCCGAAAAGACAGACTTCCAGCAAAGCTGCGGCGCAACGCACATTAGATCCAACTCACCGCTCCGTCGCCCCCTGATTGACTGGCAGCTGTTCGCACACGGCACTGGCGCCGCTGTCCACTCCGCTGTCCGACGGTTGTGGACCACTCCGAAATGTCCGCCTAGAAGCAGCACTGCCGCCAGATGCCACACAGCCTCCCTGGGCTCTCCTTCGGCTGCCGTGGACTGCGTCGTCGTCGGGCGAAAAGTCCCGAACAGCACCGCTGTCACTGGAGCAGGCGTCCCGTTCCTGTAACACAACGGTGAACAGAAGAGAAAAGAAAGATGAATTTGAATACAACTCGGCCGATGTTTAACGCGAGGGCAATTAAAACGAAAACACGCTTGAAGGCCACTCTTTGGGAGGCGCACCCATATGCACCTTTACTCCCATCGCCACATCGTCATCATTTCCACCCTATTTTGGTCGACTGCAAAACGAAGGCCTCTCCCACTGACCTCCAGTTTACCCTATCCTCTGCGAGCTGATTCCATTTTTATCCCTGCAAACTTCTTAATTTCGTCACTCCAGCTAACTGTCTTCCTCGATTGTGTTTCCCATCCCTCGGTTAAATTAAAATTCCATAGCTCCAATAGTACACCTGTTGTCTGTTTTACGCATAACGTGGCCGGCCCTGGTCTATTTCTTTCGCTTAGTGTCTACTAGAATATCCACTACCCCAGTTTGTTCCCTGACCCAATCGGCTGTCCTCCGATATCTTAGCGTAACTCTTATTTTCAGTTCCATTGCATGCTGCGCCACATTTTTCTCAATTTTCCGGCAACACTGTTAGTACGACTAGCGCGCTCAATATTTTCCCCACAATTCTTTTTTTTATTTAACTTGCAACACTTGCAAATTTACTCTACCCAAAGTGAACTTCAGCCCAAAATTAGATAACAAGTTCCCCTACAGCCCACCCCTCCTCGCACGCTGCTCAGACGCACCTTCTTGTGCCAGTGACCCAGGACCGCATACGGCGACGGCACGGCTGGCCCGAAGCGGTGCCGTGGTGAGGGTGCCCGCGGAGGCGTGTGGGAGAGGGGAGAGTCAAAGACGCGCGACACGTGCTCGTCCAGGATGCTCTGCGAGCTGACCTCCTCTGCCGGGATGCCCAGCAGACGCTCACAGAAGCCCGGGTTGGCAGGTGCAGGTCCCAGGGGTACACCGGAGCCCGGAACCGGAGCGCCTCCGCCGGACTGCAGCACAATGTCGACAATGTTGAGAGACATGACGGTGAACTGCAGCACTGGGCCAGACAGCAAGAACTTGTGCGGAAACCTCCGAATACAACTGCCAAAGTCGGCAAAGCTTATACTGTTCTTACACCTGCCAAACGCAAGAATTGTATTGTCATGTGGTTGTGACGATGAAGAAAGGAAAACGCAGCTGGCAAAGATGAAACACCTTATTGGGCAAACTTGTGCCCAGTAGAAGAAGCAGCGCTCAAAGTGCAGCGAAAGAGGAAAGCACAGACGTTGGTCATCAGTCATCTGATCAGCGGTTAGGCCGGTCGGCATTTATACACGTGGCATCGAAGATTCCAGCCTTATCGTTGACGGCCGTGTTAGTTCCAGAATAAACTCTACTGTTCGCGCTGCACGCTCAAGTTTATCAGAACAATCTAAAATAATCAGGAATGCTCGACATTTCACGTGGTGTGCGCAAGGCAATGGTTACACGTGTAACGGGTCGGTCACATGAGAATAGAAAAAGAAGCGCACGTGGAAATATTGATGAAAAAATTTCAATGGCGATTTAGCAGTAAATGCTACCAAAAATGTGTCAGCATTACATCTAATTACCTACAATTACTTTTGTAGCACGCTCTTTTTACAGGCAGAGGAAGAAAAAAATACTGTCTAGTGGTGTGCGTACGACAGGCAAGACATCTTGATAGCCAAAACTAGCGAACAGTGTCGGTTCACTGCTGCCGCAGGAACACGCGCTTCTTTTGTTGTGAGCTACAGTCGCCGACCGATAAATCGGACACCAAAAATTCGGACATGCTCGGTAATTCGGACAGTCGCGCGGCACCGCTGATGATCCCATAGAAGTAATGTGTAAAGACGACCGATATTTCGGACAGCTGCGAGATCTACATTCGATAATCCGGACCTTGTCCGAGACTGTTGCGCACGCCGAATCGCCAGCCATTATCTCCTCCGGCACCCGTACCATACAAAGTATGGCCTCAGAGATCAAAACGAAAGCTAATTGGTGATCTATGAGGCTCTATTTCGATCGCTACTTTATGCCTCAGATTTGTGATTTGAAATGCCGATCTTGGAGGCACTGGTCAACTGTGGGAAATCCTATCGACATCGCGAACATCCTACATTCCGGTTCCTGTATCCCCGCGCTGCGAATGCGTCTGCGGTAAAGCGTTCTGCGTGCGCGTTCATTTTTATCTTGAGACTTGCTTTATTTTACGCTCTACTGTCTCAAAAGATCTGAGTTAAATGGCGCCAACGGTGCCCTCACAGCCAACGCCGAAGGCCGCGCCGACGACAATGAAACGCGGCAGATACAGTCAACTGCCGATTTTCCGGACATGCTTGAAAATTCGGACGCTTTCGCGGCAATGTCACCAGCCCCATAGCCAAGAACGGCCAAGAACGTCGGAAATTTCGGACACTAAAACTCTTCGGCGTCTGATTTTTCGAACTTTCTGCCCAAATTGCAGGTGCGAAAGGCAATAATTGAAGGCCCCACCTCTGCCGCGTCTATCATCTCGTAGGTTCGAACCAGCGTTTTCGCGAGTCGACCTGTTTGCGACAGTAGCAGACTCCGAAAGTCAGCTTTGTCGCGATGCCGACGTGTTATGGGGTGAAGCGGACCGGATTCAAAGGGGCTGCTATCGCGGCGATGTCTTACGGATAAGCAGTGGAAATGCACGGAGGCGTGATGGCGGCAGGTGGCAAACGCGCCAGTACGGCTCAATCGCTGACAAGCCTTACGATAAGCATCTTCAGTCAACTGCTCGATAGCGCATGTGGCCTGGTGCAGTTGCATGCGTAGTGCACGCATTTAATAGGCGAGAACCCAAACGCGCCGCGCCGCCATTCAGGCTGCCTCTTTGTGCGACCGCTAAGTGCGCCGCACAGACGCGTTTCCTTCACGAACGAAACCAGCTCGCCATCGTACAGCGATCACATCACACTGGCGGAGATACAGGCGGACTTAGTTGCACGTAAGCGGAAGTGCGGGCAACAATGCATTGACAACTTTTTTCGGCCACCGTGACCCTGAAGTGTCAATAAAAGTGTTTTTTTTTCTGACACATTCGTTTTTTCGGGCATTCGATAATTCGGACTTATTTACGTTCCCTGTGGAGTCTGAATTATCGGTCGTCGACTGTATTTTGAAAATGCGCCCTTGCATGTGGGCAAAAACACGTGGGAGAGTTATGCATGGCATGCAGCAACCAGAGGAAACAGGCTGTGCTATTGCATGTTGCGTGTGCCCGTGGCTGCCTTCAAGGGCTCCCCCCTCCCTGCATATGCCCATAGAGTTTCCTACAATATTTACTAGAGGGTGGCACTGCAACCGTTCATTTACCATGGGAATGATGGGTAGTACATGGATTTGCCTAGTCTTCGTGCTCGCGGCTTCGAACGCACTTGTGGCTTTGTTTATTGCGTTTTGGCTTTTGTTTCGGATAAAAGAATGGATCGTTGTGAACCTCATGAGCCGATTTGAATTGGTACGCCTAAAAAAAAGGTCAAGGTGGCAAAGTGCGAGAGCTGAACTTCTGCTGAACTTCGTTTTGCGATGAAGTAGCTGCAGGCCACACGGAGCCAAAAGAACAAAGCTTAGGCAAATCCACATACTACCCATCATTTTCAGGCTGGCTTACGTTACAGCTCCCATAGACACTAGTGCCAGATTTCCCTTTAGTGTACCATTAGGAAACTATATGCATATGCCCAACTAAAGCTGTCCAGCGAGAAGGACTAAGTACACTATAACCTCATTATAACGAAGTCACATCTGAGACGAAAATAACTTCGTTATATCCAAAATTTCATTATAAACATGCATTCATAGCACTGTATCTACGACAGGACAATTTTTCATTTACTTCGTTATAACCGATCATTCGTTATATCCGTGTTTGTTATACCGAGGTTTGGGTGTATTTTAAAGTCGATGACCGGTCACTCACTGAGGCAGAGGGCGCCGCCACGCCAGCGCCGGACAGGGGAGGTCCCCGAGGCGGCGCCGCGGGGAAGTCCTCGGCCTGCGCCCGGTGGAAGCGCTCCAGCCGTTCTCCGCAGTCCAGCTGCTTCTTCACCGCATGCAGCTTCTCGATGATGGAGGTGGCAAACTTCTCCGGGTTCTTCTCCGCCAGGCTGTATGGGTGCTCCATCTGCGTGCGCTGAAACGTGGACAGACGTGGGGAGAACGAATGTAAACGAGACAGCTTGTGCAAAAAAAAAAAAAAACTAAAAAACCAGGAGCCCTTCCCCTATCAGGAAAATGGGGACAAGCAAAGCTTGGCATGGGCATGCTTGACCTACTACTTTTATTTCATTCTGCATTGTGCAATGCTCGCTTCTAACTGTTGCCACCTATGCTGGGAAGTGAACCTTCATCCATGTGCTTATCAGCACCACACTTCAGTTGCTATGAGGCAACAATGACAGCCATGTGCTCACATCTATGCAACAATGAAATGTGGCAAAGTGAAATGCCAAGTCGCTAGGATAAAAGATCAGATTGCCATATCAGAAACGACCAATTGCCGACAAGCCCATACTCAAGAGAGCATCAGTTATTAGAAAACAGTGCTACGGATACGCACGTGACTCAAGGCAAAATATATTAAATGAGTGAGCCTGAGTGAGCTCCACATTTTTTGCCGACCTATGGTCCAAGCTCTCATTAAACTTCTCCGGCACAACACTGCTCGGCAGCGAAGGACTTCACTTTTTCCAAGTACATCAGCGCTTGTTTAGCTGAAATTCTTGGTGCTTCCTCTGCAAGGGTTACTTCTTCCTGAGGAGGGGTGCTCGTTACAATCTCTTCTGTACAGACAGAGTGGCGCACGTCTCAACGCGAGAGTCACAGGCGACATAGTCCTCAAAACGCAAAACGCTGTCAGTACCCAGTCTTTCAGACAATTTCTGATCAACATGACTTGAGAGGCATTGGATGGTATCACAAAATATCTTCGTAGAACTGAAATGCTCTGTTCACTAATTTCACTAAACTGAAATGCGTTAGCATTGGGTCCAATGGCACAGTGCCGGGGGATTTAAAAAAAAGTTCGTACAACTGAATAGTTCTAACTGACGTTCGTTCCAGTGGTATTTTACTGTACTGCTACTGCTACTGCTACTACTACTACTACAACTACTACTACGACGATGGCAACAGAGGGTAGACCACGACAGCTTCGCAGTAAAATTGAGCGCTAACTCACTGGGATGAGGACGTGCTCGCCCAGCGAGTCCCGGTTGATGTTGGCATTCTTGCGGATCGACATGCGGTGCGTGGCGCGCTGGATGAGGCTCTCCTTGACGGCGGATGCGGAGCACGGGGCAGCAGCCGGGGGCACGCTGTCCACGTCAGTGCCGGTGTCGTCCGTGTAGGCACCGGACGAGAGGCTGTGTAACTCGCTGTCTTGTGCCGAGGGCGGGACGAAGGACGAGTTGTTCACGTGGTACGGGTGCGGCACACCCAGCGACGACGAGGCAGCCCCGGCTGCTCCACCTGACTTGGGCCGGCTGGGATGCATATGGTGCAACACAAAGCCAAAGATTAATTAAGTAGAATGGCTCGCTAAGTCCCGTAGAAAAGCATGTAAGGGCTCCACCCTGGATATATCCCTGGAGAAAAACAAAAATTACCCGCAGTGGCACGACTTATCGCTGACAGCTCTACAATGAGAAGTGCTGCAACTATCTGCTTGGCAATGCATCATACGTTGAGAGTTTTCAAAACGTACTTTCAAAAGGCTATGACATTCTGCAACACTGTGCTTCCTACATGAGGGCAAAGGGTTAGGTGGAGCGTCGAAATTAAGAAATTTGCGCACCTAAAATGGAATCAGCATGCACAGAGCAGGGTGGGTTAGAGGTCTTTGGGAGAGGCCTTGTTTGTGCAGTGGACATAAAAGAGGCTGATGACGATGCTGGTGACTTGCGTGGGACCGCGTCAAGCAAGCAGCTAGCCATCCCCATGTCGGCTCAACAACTCAAGTGCTGCACAAGTGCACGGTCGGGAGCGGCACACGGGCACGAAGGAACATCGCTCTAAGGACGCTCCCATGGCAAAATGCATGTACAGTACAGCAAGCGCCACGGCAGTGACGGCACGAGTTTTGCAGGAGTACGCTGTACACCTTGAAGCAGTGCTACCGTATATTGCCGATTATAAGTCTGCGTTTTTTTTTCATAAAATGACCTTCCAAAGTTCGGGGGCCGACCTATACGCGGAATCGTAAAGTCTACTTCTCTGTGGGGTCTGACGAAAGGTCGCCGTCCTCGGATTTCCTGCTATTCGACGCATCGATAACATCAGCCACAGAGGCAGCGGAGTCGCAGCAACAGCTACCTCCCAATGTGCGCACGCCGCTTCCGGAGCCGGACATTTTTGCGATCTGCCACGACAGTCACGAAACTATAGCGAAACCACGCGAGGCGAAACTATGGAGCGCGTTTAAAAATCACCACTGCGGGACATTAATGCCAACTGCTTGAAAAACACGGTCTCGAAAGCAGCCTTTCAAACCTTTGATAGAGGGCGAACGATGCTCTATGAATAAAGAGGAATTTATCTTGCGATGCGCCCTGCAGTTTTGTTTTCATACAACAGAAACGATTCATTGACAAACCATCGGCATTCCACAGAAAAGCTGGCAGCGTCATGTGGGCTGGCAACACTTCGCGGGGAACTAAACCACATGACCAGTCACATGTGCCCACAAGAGTCTTCGAGTCTTTTTGCACTAACACCTGTTTGCCATTTCTGCATTTCGCTTCGCTTGCGAGCAGTGGTGTGGAACGCTGCCAAACGGATGCCAAGATGCCACCGCTATGCTGGCAACAGTACAACGCTGCTTTCAAGAGGCAAGCGATCCACTACGCAGAGTCGGAAAGCAGCGTTGTAGCAGGGCACAAGTTTGATATGTCCGAAAAAGTGCGCGAGGGAATGGCGAAAACAAAGGATTAAGATCTTCGCATGTGCTGCTACACGCCATTCCTTTCACAGACCAAAATCTGGACGACACCCTGCCGTTGAGGAGGCGGTTCGAGATTGGGTTCACGACCACCGGCACCCGTTCCGACGGCGAGCAGCAGCAGTGGCTCACATGATGGCAATGACCATGACTGCGTCCTTCTCTCAAGCGACAACGAGTCGTAAGCAATGCTTCACGGGCAAATAAATGTTTCTTTGCATCACTCCCTCTTCTGAAAAACGTACTGGTGAGCTATGGCCGCAGCATGAGGCTGTGTTCGGAGTCAACTTTTTTTTTCTGGGGGGTCGACTAATAATCAGAGTCGACTTATAATCGGCAATATACGGTAGTTTTTGCTCAGTAGCAGGCTGTGATGGTGCGTCCACTTGGTTTCGCCAATGTTTTGCGGCCAAGTTGACTGCGTGTTTGCAAGACGAACTTATCCACAATACGAAAATTATGCAGTTCCCTGCACTGCCTTGGCACACTAAATCTGTGCAGAACGTAAGCAACACTATGCTGAAACTGTTAACGCAGACTCACACTGCTGACGTGGCCTCCGAAGCCAGGCGGGTGACGAGCCGAGGCAGCTGCTCGCCGTACCGGTACAGCTTGCGCACATTACGCCGCGTCAGCGGTGCCGGCGAAGCTCCTGTCGAAAGCTCTTCGTCCTCCTTCACTGTCGGCAGGATCTCGAGGCCCAAGGGAGGCAGTATCGGCGGCGGTGAACTGTCCTCCTCGCCCGAACCCGAATCTGCCGCCGCCGCACCGGGGCCTTCGGCTGCCGCACTCAGCTCTTCGCTGCTACCACCAGAGTTCTGCACGGAAAAAAAAAAAAAAAACGTGAAAAAAAAGTTTTTTTTTAATATTTTGGGCTCTCAAAAGATTAGAACAAACAGACACAATGCATGAGCCTTTGTACAACGAACACATGGACATTTATTAAAAGCTTTAAAGGGACACTAAAGGCAAATAACAATTTATGTCAGAGTGAAAGCTCAATGTACGACAACGTCTAAAACGGCATGAAGCTAGATGTATCACACGATGAGCGCCACGAACGGGACATTTTGGAAATGATCCCAATGACGTGTCAGAGTCAGACTACAATTAATCACTCGTAATCAAACTAGCTGTAATAAAAAAAGAACCTTCTGCGCATCAAGAGACGGAACAAAATGCTGCTTAGCCTCTTTATTGGCCCTTTAAGGGGGGGCGCGCCCTTTGAAAATTGAAAAATCGCGAAAAACTCGGTTTTTGAAAAACCGTATATTTGGGCTGTATGTATTACAAACAACCTTTCCTGTAATTATGAACGCCTAAAACATCGTAAAAGTATGTCAAATCGGGTAATAACGAGCAGCGGCAGTTGCTCCGCCGGCCAAACAAGTGCCGAAACAAGCCCAACTTCGAGCGAGCACCGTTCCCGCGCCGTTCAACCAATCGGCGCCATCTTGGTTTTGTTTTGTTCGTGAATTCCTGCGTATTTTTTTACTGCCCTCGGCGGCAGGGGTGGTGGCGCGGCCGAAGCATTATTCGCTTATGATTGGGGTGCTCAAGGGGTTTTCGTTTCCCGCGTCTCGACGCACAGCTGCGATTGGACTAAGCGCGCGCTCCTCGAGAGAGTTGGGGAATGCACGGCTGCTATTGGCTGCCGCGCGCGATGACGCGACGGCTTTCACGAGGGCTTGCTCCGTGCGTCGTCCCCTGCGACTAGTGCTAGCGCTTGCTTCGTTCTTTGCTGCCATTGTCACCGTGGTGCAGCCAGCCTTTGTGTGCACCGCTTCGCATTTCGCTATCTCTCGCGGCACTTCCTGAACTCTACACCGTGTTTACGATATCTCATCCTGGCCGCCGACTAAGTGTCATGTGCCTGCGGTTGTGTTATCGGACACGCCGGTAGTCACGGTGCGTTCGGTGGGTTGGTGAGCTGAATTGTTATATAAACTGTTACCGTGGTCAAACGCACCTCCAACAACGATTATGATGGCCCTTTTCACAGCGAAGCAACCTCTGTGTCGGTAAAGACGATTGCATCGATGGTGTCAGTGCTCGTATCCAGCGTGCGCCCGCGGCACGTGAATGCATAGTTGAAATGATCTTGGCGTCTCGAATCAACCTCGGTGATCGCAACCCCGACTCGTATTGGAAAAAAAAAAATAAAAAGCCAGGAAAGGTGGCAAAGGATAGAAATCAATAAAAACGCATTTTCTTTAATCTACAGGGTCATTTCAGACAAAGATATGTGATTGAAACTTTCGAAGCCCAATATCTTGAAATGACTTTTTTGGCAGGTGATGCTGCTTAGTTGAGAGATATTTCTGGAAACCATTCATCCGATTTCCATCAGTTTTCTTTTATTATGCACCTCAATAAATTTCCCAGGGCAATACAAAGCCATTTTTTCAATATGTGGTGTCTGTAATTTGTAATAATTAAAATTTCATTGATGAAAGCCTAATGAGCAACACTAGATTCAGCATTCTGCTAAAATATTTTAGCAAAGAAATTTAAGGGGGGACGCGGGTCTTAGAATAGTAAAAAATGGACAGAAAATCAGTTTTGAGAAAAACGAATTTTAGGCATGTTTGCACCCCTAAGCAGCTGCCCTCAAAATATTATCGCCGATTTCGCCCGGGAAATGGGTTAAAACTTATTTTTAAGATGCCACGGGAGCCGCAAAATGCATCTCAACAGGCAAAATTTGTTCAAACTTCCCGCGCGCGCTGCGGGCGCAGCAGCTGTCTGATCGCCGCCATCTTTGGCTTGTTTTGAAGCTGTTTTCTTTGTGTACATTTTGCGGCGTTTCAAAATGGCGTCGCTGCAACAGAACGGCCGCTATCGGCGCTTTTCCGAAGGGTGGTTGTAAAACGTTCATTGGCCAGAGCGCGCGCGCGAGGCGAGTCCCTTCTCTTGCGCCTCCCATTGGCTGGCGCAACCCGAAGCGGCCATTTTGTTTTTGTATTTTTGTTCTGCGCTCACGACTGCCGTGTTGCCGGTGTCGTGTGCTCGTGTGTTGTTACAAGTGTCATCTTCCTCTGCTTAGGGACTATACACACGCTATCCGCACACCCGCTCCGCACGTGGCGGGACACCTGCTGCCTACAAACGGAGGAGGAAAAACCGGTACCCCGTGTGCGACGATTGGCGTCGTTCCGGTTTTTCCTCCTCCGTTTGCGGGCGGCAGGTGTCCCGCCACGTGCGGAGCGGGTGTGCGGATAGCGCGTGTATAGTCCCTTACGCTCGCGTTCGTGCGGCCCGCCGACACAAAGTTACCTTATTTTGTGCTGGCACATCCGGAGATTCTCGTGTAACGAAGACGCGCCAAGCGTACGAGGGCGCGATGCCGAAACTACTTGTCGCTACCGGAACGAGAACCACCCGGTTCCCCTTGGTCGAGCTGCAGCCATCGGATCATTAGGCAACGCTTCAGTGGCATTCGAAACCGCGTTCGTATGGCATACTATGCGGGACTGCCAAGTGCGCGGGAAATACGGCGACGGGAGGAGTGCTTGGCATCGCAGCGCGCAACGAAGCAGCGGAAGTTCAAGCCGTTGGATGTTGGTGAACGGCGGCAAGGAAAATGGCACAGAATTTATCCGCGTGGACTTATCCGTGATAAAAACGTTC
Organism: Rhipicephalus sanguineus; assembly: GCF_013339695.2. Taxonomy (NCBI): domain Eukaryota; kingdom Metazoa; phylum Arthropoda; class Arachnida; order Ixodida; family Ixodidae; genus Rhipicephalus; species Rhipicephalus sanguineus. Next base: position 127,175,982 of record NC_051182.1, read on the forward strand.
TTTGGGCTTGTGCTTCGTTCCGAGTTCGGCTCAAGCAGTGACCTTTTTCAAGGCAGAGGGTATAGGCTGCTTTCAAAGCCTGTGCTTCATTATCATAGGTGCGACTCGCGCGAGAAGAGTTTCTCGTAGAAGGTAGCTGGTGATAGTGGTGCTAAGATAATTAATGTACTTTGAAGTGAAATGCATTAAATTAGGGCCACAAATACTGTCGACAAGGGTGCAACGGTAGTCGCTTCAACCACGACCTGACAGAGCAACACCGAAATTGCAGACGCCGTGTTACACTTTGGGAAATTGATTTGTGCTCCCGCTGCACGCAACTGAGAAGGTCCACGCAGCCGTACCGCGTTTCAAACTGTGTCACTGACATTGGAACATATACCGCGGAAGCAGACACTTGCTGTCGCTATGTCGGTCACTGCGTTGAAGGAGCAATAGTTTCTTCTTCGGCGTCGCCATGCGCGCTACGGGGTCGTGCGAGCAGTCTTTTCTCCACTTTGAAAAAGAAAGAAAGGCTTTGCGGTGGGTACCAAGCACATTTATTTGCTGGCGGCGACTTTCAAAATTACTTGGTGTTTACAACCGTTTACGTAGTTATGCCGCGTTCCCGGCAGCAGGGTTTCACTGACTGCGAGGAGCGAGAACCGCCCGGTACAGCCCTTGCCTGCTGAAACCGCGTTGAGCCAAGTGCTACGGCGACGGGAGGTTGCTGGACAATAATATGTTGGTGACGGCGGCAAGGAAAATGATTTTTGGTTTAATTCTTTGGGCTTGTGCTTCGTTCCGAGTTCGGCCCAATACCTTTTTCAAGGCAGAGGGTCCTTTCACGTGCTTTTTAGACTCGCGCGAGAAGCGTAATCTCTAAGATAATTAATGTATTTGAAGTGAAATGCTTAAATTAGGGCCACAAATCTTATGCAACGGTTCACTTCAACCACGCCTGACAGAGCAACACCGAAATTGCAAAGCCACATTTGGGAAATTGATTTGTGCATAGAAGGTTAAAAACAAATTGCAAAAGGAGCACTTGTACACCAAGCACAGACTTTCTTACACAAACAAGCAGGGGACCGTAGCTTGCAAGGATTGCTGGATTGGTAATAAATAATCAGGCTTTTTAGACTAATCTCTCTGAATTGCTAAAGCCACATTCATAGTGTATTTCTTTAGAGTTTCACTCTGGTACTGGGTGCACTATGTGGCTTTATAAGAAGATTTTGCCAGTACATTGGAAGGTCATGGTCACATATTTGGTATGGCTGTTCTCGTGAAGAAGAAACCTATCAAATGATATAACCACTAGTGCTGTGGCTGCACTTCCACAAAAGTTACAGTTGTCTGAAACTTCAAATGCGTTTTTCTCAGTTTGATATTTTCGCTCAACGCACTCAGCCTTACGGGGTTTTTTTTTCATGTTGTTGCTGAGTAAAAATCACAAATGTGGTATCATTTTACTCGTATTGAAACGATCTGGGGGGTGATGCTATTTGCATTACTCTAGCACCATTTTACAAATTTTAATTAAAGATACTAATGAGAGTGAATCAGAAAAAGTAACCACCAGTGAATGTTCATCTGTTTTCTGACCTTCACAGTGTTCTCAAGGGAATAAAAATAGCATCACCCCCTACAGCATGATCGGGGCATTGGGCCCATGCACTTACATATTGGTTTTAGTAGGTCGAAATTGCCTAAAAGCCCCGTAAGAAACAGGCACTAATTATTTTTTCGAACCTCGAGATCTTTTGAACTAGTGCAGCTATTAAAAAACTAATTACAGATTTGAAATCAGCATGAAAAACTGGTCAAGACAGTGAAGTTTAGTTCATATTGACTCAAAAATAAAGAAAAAATTTTAGGACCCACGTCACCCCTTAAAAAGAGGGCTTCGTCTTGCCCTAAGGTACCCATCCACGAATTTCACAGTGCTAGCACATTTTCCAACTTCTCCAGGCCCTGACTAAAGGACCCATGGGGACTACTTCGACACATGGCTGTAACTTGGGAACCAGTTAACACAGCTGCATAAAACTTTGTGGTTAATCAAATTGCTTTGCAATTAATCTGTTCTGAAAATTTCATCAAGATAACACAACAAACAAAAAAATTGCCCTTCGAAGGTAGCCTCCCCCCTTAAGGATTTGGTTTAAAATGTGGTCTAGAAAGCTGCGGAAATTTCGGTCATCCAGTGCAAAAAAAAATGCATTGAATGGTTGCGCCACCTAGAAAGTGTATGAACTTTGTTGTGCTGTATTTCCACCTTATGTTCCAGTCTATTTAGTAGAAAATGCTACAAGAAGACAGGAAAGGATCACCTCGATTATAGTGGGTCTGAAACCCACGGAGCAATGTGTTTTTGTACAGTCGAACCCGGGTATATCGCACTCGCCAAAAAACGTTTATTAGTTCGATATATGGCATAATTCGATATAGGCCCGCTATAGGATTTTGACACAAAGGCACATAACAATAAGAAAAGTACTTTATTAATATGGTGGCTTACTTGCGTGCCCTACTTTGGAACAAAATAGTCCTGGATTTTCTTCTGTGCCAACGACTTCGCTGCCTGCGACAGCACGCACGCCTCCACGTTGTCCAACGAGTCGGAGCAGCTGAGGCTGCAACCTTCCACATTCACGCAATAGCGCCGGACCAATGCAAGTGCACTAATCACTTTGGAGGATGTAGGCAATGGGCCATTGTCAATTTCCTTATTGCTGTCGCTTTGGCTCGTGGTCGGCATGACGTCTGCAACGTAGTCCTCATCTTGTAGCTCACCCATGATGGCGACATCATCGTCCACACTGACGAACTCGTCGAATGTCGATCCGTCGATAGCTCCTGGGAACTCTGCCAGCTCGCTCCAAACTTCGGCGGAAACACGGGACTTCTTTTCACCGCGCTCGACCCGATTTATGATTTCGAGTTTCGCGGCAAACGGCAAATTCTGCCTCTTTGCACAAGCCATGACGACAGTGCGCCAATAAAGTTCACAGAGCACCACGCTGAGTGAGGACTCGAGGAAAACAGGCAGCAGGCACACAAGCATAAAGAAAGAAAAAATGGCGCTCACTTCTACCGCCTCCGCGGCTCGGAGAAAGCATGACGGCCTCTGATTGGCTGTAAGCGCTACGAGCGGGCCAGGATCATTTCTTGCAGGGGGGTGTTCGCCCGTGCACAACCGGGTCTAAACCACTTTTTCTAGGGTGGCGCCGGCAGTTTTCCCCGCCACCGCGAGGGAAAGCCAACTTGCTGGGGCACTTTTGAGGCACATGGAGTTTGATATATCGGTTGTCGTTGCTATTTTCGTTCGATGTAACGGTAACTTTTGCTATATATTCTCAATGTAAATTTACCGTGTTTAGAAATTGTTCGATATACGGGATAATTTGATATAAACGGGTTCGATATAGTCGGGCTCGACTGTATCTACGATTGTGCCAGACTGCCAATAGTTAGAGCAACGTTTATCTCTACTGTTACAATGAATGCAAGTAAAGCTGGTATGGGGGCTAATTGGCATGAACTGGACGACTTGACCCCGTGTCAAGTCGTCCAGTTCCTGGCAGCAGGAACAAGCCATGAATATCGGATACAACAAACTAATTTGTGGTCCCTATGCTACATCGTTACAACGAGATTCTACTGTACCGTAAATGCTAACTCCCAAGTTGTGATAAACCCACCTGTCCGTCCTCTCCCCGAGATGGCGTGCCCTCCGACACCGCTGCCGCCGAGGCCGCTTCGGAGGCGGCCGTCGCGAGGGCGTGGCACTTCTCGACGTGCTCGACGTAGAGGTCCGACTGGAGGAACTTGGGGTAGGCCGAGCGCTGCAGGAACTGCTCAAACTCGCGCTGCGCCTGGTTGAAGAGAGAGACGTCCACGACGGCTCGCTTGCACATGCTCGGTGATCTTGTCCTTGAGCGGGGGCGACACCTCTACCATGCTGTTGCGGATGTAGTGCTTGTAGATGCTCTTCATGTACTGTGGTCCGCGTGCATGGAAGAGAAAGGCCACGACATTAGAGAGACGACAAAGCGAAACCATATTCTTAATTTCATCATAGGTTTCTTATTAGAATAGAAAATAAAGGTTAAAGTACCATTTCTTAAAGTGGTACTGACACAAAAATTTTGGCCTCGCGTTTTTTTGCTGCAATGTGTTGCTGGGGGCCTGTTAGTCATAACACGGCACATTGTTTGCTGCAGCCCGTGACATATAATAACAGGCTCCTCATTACCAACCAGTGTCAGTTTCGGTTTCAAAAACGACAAGCCTCCGGGTGCAACTATTACCACCTAGCGGGTGCAGCGCTCGATCACGTCAGCACACAGAACTGTGACGCACTTCTGCGCTGTTCGCGAGCAGCCACCGAGAAGTAGGCTGCTAGAGCGAACGCGGCAAAAAAAATGGCGGCTATGACGTCATAACGTGTTGTGGTGTGGTCAAGTGAGGGAAGTAGGGGGTCACCGAGCGTCACCTTTGAGGGTGTCAGCTATCTCTGCCGCAAAATTTTGTGTCAGTACTCCTTTAAGCTTCATGCCAGGAATGCAGGTGCGACATCACGGATTTCAATGTTTTCATTTCTAATTTTGGCAGCATCAGCTCTATAATATTTCCTGAAACTTGCTACATTAGTTCTCTGGCTGCCTTAGAACACAACGTAATTCATCTTTTACTAGCGAAAAAAAAAAATTGCGTAAAAAGATAGTCCAGTATGAAAGAGAACAAATGAGTGAATAACCTACGCACTGCGTTGCCTGCTTAGAGTGCCCGCAAGAGGCAGCAGGAGGAAAGACATTCACTTTTGGCGTCTCCTACTGGCAGCCAGAATAACCGGGCACGGCCAATAGGAAGGAGCTTGCCAGACCCCCTTCCCCATTATCGCACAGTTGTGCAAGGGAGGGACTTCCTTCGTCTATTCTCCCTGCATATATTGAGGACCTCTTGATGATGCCAAAAGAGTAGTCATGCTCCAAAGGGGTCCACTGCCATTTGCTGGCACTCCAAGGAGCCACCAGAGCGCAAGCTATGTGCTCTCGCATTCCCTTTCATTATGCATCGCTACATACAATCACTACCCACGACAAAATGCTCTCCGTACTTGGCGAATGCCCACAGACTTAATGCATTTCGTACCCCCCCCCCCCCCCCCCCCCCCCCTGACAACAAAACAGTACTAAGCTGCAGCCCTACATTAACTTGCTGGAATGTTCTCATATCTGCCAGTGCAATGTTTGGATCTGCTCATCTCCCAGTCAAACATGAGAGTTGATCAACTACCAAGCAAGAGCACCTCGAAGCGGAACAACTGAGACAAAACGTTGTGCGGAAACTCGACTTTTGTTGGACTCCACTGGGCACTCGGAGATAGCCCTGTGTGCAGCTCCGAGTTCACTCAAATGTGCCTCCCTTTATGGGACTTCAAGAGTGAACTGCTTAGGTGTGGTTTAGTGACAGGGTCTTACACTACTCGCTCGGTTACCCTAGCATGCCGAGTCCAACTTCCTCACTTCCATGCGCTGCATAGGCATGCTACAATGATTGTTCGATTCGGTTTATTGTATGGTAGAATCAATAAATGCCCTGCCCAACTGTTTGTTTGCACCACCGCACACTGCTATACACAGTTTTTTTTTCTTTGTCCCTAGGGCACTTCAGATCCCACAACATGGAAAGAAACTGGATTATTGCAAAGAAGCCAGCGATTGGAGCGTTTTTTTTTTATTTATACAAGTACCTCACGGGTTCCACGTGGGAACATTGTGTGTGTGTGGGAGGGAGGGGGTACAACATTTTTTTTTTTACTGAGAGTGATCAAAGCAAAAGAAAAGTGAAAACAAAAAAATATCTTGCTCATACACCGCACAAAGTCTTGGTTGCACAAAATCAAGATGGCAAAATCGAATTTAAAAATTATGCGCAGGTTCAAGTGACTTAGCGTCGCAAAGGCCGATTAAACAGCGGAAATTTTGTCCCAGGAAATTTCGTTGCGCGAAAATACAAAAAATTGCACTTTAAAATCTGTGACCTCATGCATGGAGATTTTGGGGCGAAATTTAAAACTGAGACTTTAACCTCGACTTACTCCTCTATTACTGCACCTATGATGGTGAAATTAACGACATTAGAATTTTCAGAGTACAATTTATCAATCTAAACCGCTTCAATGTTTAACTCTAGTGCCCATTTAAACAGCTGTGCTGTTGAAAGTTGAGTGCGACCCTCACCTGTAACTGAACCGATGGCTCGGGGCAGGAGCGTAGGCCGTTGCAGGCAAACCAGAAGTACAGTCCGTGCTTCTCGGCCCCTTCCTGCTCGAGGAACTGCTCGAAGAGGCGCAGGCCCTCCAGGTCGACCAGCAGGCTGCGCAGGTCCTGCGCCCAACGAAGTGGTCCGCCGGACACCGTCGAGGACCCCTCCGCCACTCGTCCGCTACCCTCCGACGCCGTAGAGGCCGATCCGCAGCTGGAACCATGTCCGACAGAGGAGGTGTAGCCCATCTCCTCCGGAAATCCCTTTAAAACAAAAGGAGAGAAGCGTGCCTTTAAAGGGGCCCCGCAACGCATTGTGAACATGGCTACTGCAAAAGTGAGAGCCAAACATTATAGCGCAGAAGGCAGCGTCAAATTTACAAATAAATTTTGACATCGGCTAGAAGTCGCTCGCTCTACCCTCGAAAAATGATGCCACGTACACAAAGTAACTGCGTTGTATATCCAAAAGCACATGGACAGTGGCCGATTTGAGCACCGTGCGCTGCATAGGTGCTGCAGCTGCCACGGTTCGCCACACCAAGCCTGCGCTGTGCTTAATATTGGTTGATTTAACACCAGCGTGCTCGTGATCAAACTGAAAGCGAGCTGCGTGTTCAAAGAAAAAAAAAGAGAAAGAAAACAAGTCCTCAAGGTCATGATGCACACCAATATGTGGACGTAGCTTCTTGTCCCCATGTCATCCCCCCCCCCTTCCTGTGTCGCTTTCAGCATGCTTGCCGGGACGAAAGGAGAGAGAAAGTGCTTAGGGCGTGCGACAAATTCCTGTAACTCCGCTCATCCTCCGTGAATTGAAAAAAGTTTTGTGGCAGTCGACTCGTGAAATAAGCTCCGACAGTGGAGTCATTCGGCGATTACTAGGAAAAGTGTTGCAGGGTCCCTTTAGCATCTAGGCAGCGGATGCCCCGTTAAGTTGTATTCACACAGAGGACCAAATTGTGATCAGAGCCCGCGGAACGCGTATCGCGCGGCCATACATCACAGGTGGCGCTCCTTCAGTCCAGGCGGAACAATTTCCAGAGCGACAGAGACTCAAGATCATGGTCTGGATCTTTGGCAAGAAATATCAAAATCCTCCCCTGACACGTGAATGCGATCCAAATCACGTCCATTGTGTAAAGAAACCTTTATTGGCGAAAAGTGCGGGAGAACCGTGCAAAAGCTTACTCTACTAGACTCACTGTACAGGCTTCCTTTAGGGAGCCAGTGCCACAGTTCTGCATTCGCTGCTACGGTTCCCTTCTCTGGTGTACACGCCTTCCTTCTATGAAGAAAATGCTTAAGCACTCACAACAGAACGGCGCAAGATGTTGGGGCCGATGGAATGGTCAAATTACTGCCAATTACTCCACAACTGCCTCTTCCCTCAACCGTCTTATGTATCCCATCACACTGACCATCGTCACGAAGTCTGGTTCGTTTCATGCAATAGAACGTACAGTTGCGATCAATATGACTTTCAACAAGAAAGCGCGTGGCCTCACGAGTTTAAAGATAGCGCATTCCTTTCACTAACCCTTATTTCTACAACTAAATGCTGTTCTCTTACTGGAGGATGTTCCCAAATAAGAAAATAATATTTAGTTACGATGAAAGCTCGTCCTCCCTGCGTGGAGGGAGCCTCATCATCTCTGCAGGCATTTCATAAAGTTGTTCTCTCTCTCTTACAGAAATAAAGCAAGTTGAAGCCGCACGCAATCTTTAAACTCGCGAGGCCACACGCTCCCGTGTTGCAAGTCATATTGAGAGCGACTGTACTTCCATCAAACATTTTTTTGCACTAAACGAGACTGAAAATTTTCTTTCGTTTCTTTGTTTCTTTTTTTGTGTGTGTGCTTTAGCCACTCCCCCTCTGTAATGCCTCTGGCGTTGAGGGGTATAATAAATTAATGAAGTTAAGTGAAATGCCGTTCGCCTGCATTTGGACGTGTCGTGGGCAAGGGAGGGGGCGGGTGACGAGGGGTGGCAGTAGATGCACGCTCACCTTGCCGGGGTCCCATGGCGGTCGCGGCGAGCACTCGCGGTGGTGCCGGCTGTCCGCACCTTCCGCGGGGTGGCGACCTCTTGGGTCGCCATCCTCCATCCTCCCTCAGACAGGCGCCCCACTCCGCCGCCGGCACCCGCCTCCCCGCAGCCTCTGAAGAAAGTCCGCCTGCCCCATGGTGCGGATCTGTGCCAGGGTAGCCATACCAGCGTTGCACTCGTCTTGTACCAGCCAACTGATTGGTGAACTTCAAACCCTTTTCCATACGGTATTCCCTCGCGAAAAATACAGGGTGTGCTTGTAAGGTAATGGCACTAGGTCTGGGAAAAAGAATCTATCCACCTGATTGGTACATCTTATTAAAATTTTTCAAAATAGTGTCTGCAGGAATTGATACACCGCTTCCAACGCGATTCCTGCACTGCGAAGGCTCCCTGAAAGTCTGCTGTCGTGACCTCTATCAGAGAGACTGTGACAGCCCGTTATATGAGGGGAACACTGACCTTAAGGCATGTGTTGAGCCTTGGGAACAGGAACAAGTCTTCAGGAGCTCGCATAAGGGCTGATGGAGCCCCGATGCAGACCTGATGCAGACTTCGTCCCGTTCCCAAAGCGCAAAGGAAGACCGAAAGGTCAGTTTCAACAGTGTTTCTTGCCGCCATTCAACAGGCTGTCTCACAGATTCTCTGATAAAGGTCACGGCAGCAGACTTTCAGGGAGCCCTTGCGGCATGGTAACCGCGTTCGAAGCGGTGTATCCACGCCAGAGGAAACTATTTTGAAGCATTTACATCATATGTACCAATCGAATCAACAAGTTCTTCGCACCAGACCCAGTCTCATTACTTTACAGACAGGCCCTGACTCTGCTATTAATATGAATAATTAATTCTGTCAAAGCAGACGTTCAGGGTAAGATGGAGGCTTCAAGCAATGAGAAGTCATTGAAAAGGCCATGTCATTGGAGTCATTGTTTTGACAGGTCAACTTGTCTTCATCAAGGCAGTTGTTGCTATGACAAAGACATGTCTACTTGGCATAACACTGGCTCCAGGATATTGCATTAATTAGTTCAGTGTTTCTTAAAATGATCAATACAAGTTCCGGATGCCCTGAATAAAGTTCTTCGTACCGTAGCGTAGCTCTGATTTCAGTTGCAAGTATGACGAGCATTTACACATTTTTTAAATTATAACAGAACATGTGCTTCACTGAGCTGTACGATGGAAAAGCCCAAGGGTCTGCTGTCCCTCAAGCGGGAAATTGTTCCACAAATGTTCAGAAACAAGAACTGTCATGAGTACTTCAATGCCACCCACACAACCTTGAAATGGAATCAGTGGGACACAGCGTTCGCCAAAAGATGAGAAGGACACAACGCTACTAACAACTGATGGTTTATCGCAACAGTGTAAGTACCTTTGTACTAGAGGGAACGAGGGTGTCAAAGTCACAGTTGCAACCACAGATTGCTTAATGGCATCAGCTGCCACCGCTATCACAAAGGAACAGCATCTCTTCTTCTGGCAACGAAACTGAAGGGCAGCTCGCACGACTTTTGCTTCTGTTCATTTCAAATGCCTAAACGATATCCCTAGTCACTTGATCTGAGCTTCTAGTACAATGGTACATATGCTGTGGCAATGCACAACAAACCATCTTTTGTTAGTAGTGCTGTGTCCTGGCGTTTCTTTGCGCTAAACCTAGTGATATGCAAGCACTACCAACTAGCCCAGCCGTCTGTTGTGTTCTGTTGACCTATGCAATTCTTCATCGTTAAAAATAAATTAATCACATTGCATTCTAAGTGAAGCAGAGACTGAACATGGCAAATTTTAGGGAAACTTTCGTTGAGCCAACATGAAAAGTTACTTTGAAATGCACACCAACGGATCAACGTTCGGGCGCTGGAATTTCAACGCGAACTTCAAAAACGAAGCTTTAGACCTATTTGTTTCCTCTTCTAATGATGAGCCCGTGAACAGTAATGGATGACAATAGAGTTTTCTGTTGCATAATTTGTCAGTCTAAACCAATTTGTGTTTCAATATGGTGAAGCACTACAAAGAATAGAGACTTTAGAAGAATGCAGGACGTTCAGACAAGAAGAGTCCATTCTTTTTACAGCGCTTCACTATCATGAATGTACGCCAACACCCCCAACTGGCAGTTATTTTTCGCATTTCAACTCTGGCGCCCCTTTAATGCGCATCCATACCTCGCCACATGAATGTTTACAATCTCTTCTCGTCTGGCTGTGGCCACCAAAGAGGAACCGAATATGCGAGCTTGCGGTGTTGTGTGGCAGAACGCTGCACTTGTGAGCGAGAGAAAATGTGTCTACCAAAGGGGAGAGATAGCCCTGGAAATCTCGTTTTGTTCAGTGGCGGGTGACACCCGGAGGCAGTAAATCTCTCTGCTTGACGAGATACCGGGAAGCTTTTTTTTTTTTGAGCAAACAGCACTACAAATGAGGCAACAAAACAACAGGACACGCTGCTGCCTACGAAAATGAACCGTCCACATCCAGAAGCCTGCGCAGAATCCCCCAACAGTTATTTTTCGCATTTCAACTCTGGAGGGAAGCACCAGAGCCACACAGTGACTGATCCTTTATGCTGCCTTTGGCACCCACTAGAACATGGTCAAACAGTGCTTTCCTTCCGATACACTGTTTCACAGAAACATAGGTGCCAAAATCCAACCTAAGGGTGCTGAGAAGAGTACAGCATGGCCTGTACTGTAGAACATACGAGCAGCTAGTGTGGTGATGAAAGCAACTGCAAACAGGAGAGCTTCTGCAAGGTATCCCGAAGTTTTGCTATTTAACCTTGCGTCCGAAATCTGTCGCCAGCAAAGCTCAAGTGCGTGGATGAAAAACGCCTTCAGGGTTGTTCGACCGTCATTTCTACTGAGGCGTACAAGCTTCCACGTGCTGCTCGTGAAATAACGAGTGTTACAACACCTTACTCATTGCCCCAGTGCGCACACTGGAATTTAACCCTTTGCGGTCCAAAACCTTTATCCACCTTCCGTCTGTTTCGGCTCGAAACTAGGGAAAGTGAAGCCCAAGAAGTTAACTTATTCTTTTAGAGATGGTGCATAATGCAGTGAGAAAGCACGCGCGTCAATCGACCATGAAAGAGCTTTGTTCAGCAGCACCCGACAACGGACCGCTGTGGCCGTGTTGCATTGTTGGGAGGGACCCAACAACGGACCGCAACGGGTTAATATTTTTTACACACAGAAACCATAGGGAAAGTTAATTGCTCTAACTGAAATGCAGAAATAATGAGGGCACTTGGTTAGATTGCATTACTATCGTGCAGCACAAAAAAATCTCATCACACACGGCCCCCTCTCTATACGAACACGGCAATCCGAACAGAAATCCAGGATTAAACCGGCCGGTCTCACCTGACAGCTCGAACCGGAATGACAAAATTTCAATCTGAGCTCCCCTACCTACGCATACGGATGCGCTCTCGACACCTCCTCTATGCCGCATTTGTACCCGCAGGGGCCAATCAGAATAAGGTATCCGACGCGGTGGCGCAGGCTCCGCCCCCTCAGCGATCGCAACGCCACCGGTGGCGAAAAAAAAAAAGAACAAGAAAAACGCCTCTGGCCTGTCGACATGAAGTAACACGCTAGAACGACCATTCAAGTACCGATCCCCAACCGACGACATCGGGGTATGCACAAATAATTGTAATAGAAGGGGGAGGGGGGTGTTACAATAAATGACGGCGATTCGAAGTATGAGCGCGGCGAGGGAGCTGTGTAGCACCGCAGACGGAGGTGATGTGCACTGTTAACAAAAAAATATCTGCGCCGCGATAAGACTTTGCAGTCGTAACTAATCTTCAACTTCATTAACTCCTAATCAGTTCACGCGATCTATGAAGTTCTTGAACTTTTTTCAAGTTAAGTAGCCTTATTTCGCAGAATGTCGTCGTGGTCTAAAGAATGGGAATACTTTCAAAATCGCGCACTAAACGTTTAGCGGCAAACCGTTCAATAACGCAAACAACGACGCTCGGGCCAATGAAGTTAGGCGCAGTTTTGACCACCTGAAGGTTCTCTAAAGCAAACCTAAATCTGAGTTCACTACACGGGCCGATTTAAGTCCCTGTCGATAGGGGTCCGGGAGTCGAACCCGCGACCTCGTGCTTACCAAACGCACCGCCGCTAGGCTACAACAGCGGTTGCCGCCAATCTGTCATCCTTGCGAACAACAAATCCATCATAAACTGATATGATCATGATTTTCAACTATCCACACTACAGTTACCAACTACTACAGTTTACAAACTATCCACATTTGGTCGACCCGAGATAGCGGTACGGCCGGTCCGTTACCGCGATTACATCCTCGGAAAGAAAGCTCTTCAAACCCGACCAACGTGTGTCGTTTCATAACTCGGAGAAAAATTCGATTTTATCGCGAGCGACGCGGAGACGACACGGTAGCAGGACCACCCACGCTGTATTTTCCTTTTATTATTTCTATTACTTCCGCGTCCTCTGCTAGGCGCCACCAACGCGATTTGCCCCTCGGGCCACCACAATCCACGAAATAAAGAGAAAAAAAAAATCAATCCGTGAAATATCAACTCCGCGTATTGTCACCGAACATCTCTATAAACTGCCACACACAGCGTTCCAAGACGCGTGTTCTATAAACCGAACTATAGGAACTTTTATATCAAAAACATCGCGCGCGCACCACAAAATAAAAATCAAATCCGTCAAACACACACACACACAAAATCCTCGTACTCTCTACGGCAGCACACACACAGCGTGTTCCATAAACCGAACTACAGGAACTTTTATAACAAATGCATCGCGCTACAAAGTTCGCGGTGGGTTATAGTAAATATCGATAAAGCGGGTGCAGGAATTTCGATCTCGTTACAGCACGCCCTCAGGGCATGGAGTTTGCGGTTTTTTCGACGATGCGGTTTTGGAAGCTGAAGAGGACACTCCAAATGTATCCTTCCCCGCCTGTCTGAACGCTAGAACCATTGTTAGGCGCGCACTTAATCCAACCCCCGTTTTCAATGCTCTTCAAAAAGATCGGGGCCACGCATTGTTTCGAGTGTGCTTAGAGCTTTTCGATCGAAAAGACGCTTACGTAAGCACTTCCACGGCTGTATTAACGAAACGAGTAGGTACTTAAAGCGCTCCAACGAAGCTTTCATGGAAGCATATTTTTTTTTGTTCCCGTATTTCTGGTTTCTTTAGTTACAGAACGAACGAAAAATCAGGCGAGTGGTTACGATACTGGATTACAGATTCATCCGCTGACACCAGAATATCGACGGAAAAAGCGATAATAAAGAACTGAAAAGCGAGCTTAAATGTCACGATTGATGCGTTAAGCGTGCAGTTACGACTTCACTGTGTCGACATGCCAGCAGTGTTGAAGTTAAGGGTGTTTAGCTTAACAGGTAAAACAGATGATCCATTACGTTCAACATCAGACGTCTTAGAAAAGTTATTGGCGTATGAGGCAATAACATCATGGAGTGCACGCCAGATTTGGGCGACACGTCTCCATATTCAAAGTTTAGAAATATGTATGTCAGTATTTGATGAGTGAATTCGCGCAGTTTAAGACATCGTTACGACCAGAAAGCACATAGACACAAATTCAATAACACCGAAGCATTGGCATTCGCCCCCACTACCTAAATGAGTAGCGCAGACTTAATTACGTCTGTTTTCGGACTGGTGTAAAACTTCACACTCGGGTGTTAATTGCTAGCGGGGAGGTGGTACCGCGGCTGTAAAAGAATGCGCAAAAAGCCTGTTGCAGGACAGCAAATACACCATAGGCACGTTCGCCCGAGAAGGCCAGCACCTTCGCGGAAGAGTCGGGAACAAAAAAGCAACAACCGATGTGTGGTGCCCCTACGAAATACCGCCGCAGAAAGTTGCGAACTGTCCGTTTCGACGCGGACTTAGTTTGAAACTGACTCGCGGTAGCCCAAATACACAACAAATCCTCAACGCAATAGGCCTAGCCTTAAAGTTAATACACGAAGGCTGGTCGCGTGCACAGAGTGCGGCTGGTCAACTTTTGCTTTCGACTTTTACTTCGAGTGGCGACGCAGCAAAACTTTGCAACTCCGAGCGCGTAGGACAGTAGGAAAGTTCAGCACGAAGTTGACTCGGTTCGCCTTTGAAAACTACGGCCAAAGTGCGAGTGGTGTTTTGATACAGGCTCCAAACCTTCACACCGTGCAATCTTCAAGCATTCTACTCACCGGTGTTCGTTGCTGGAGCTCTCGCTAGACTTGCCGAAAAGAAGAAAAAAACAGAAACGAGCGCTAGGCCTAGCGCTTGCGGACTCCAGTCCGGGCACGGTGCGGCGTGACGATCCCTACGGAGTGCGTCTTCGTCTTCGGCAAACACCGGCCGAACGTCGACAACGAGCGACGACCACAATCACCAAACTTCAATGACAAATTCTGCACTGCGAATTCGGTCCCCCACCATCGCCGCACATGTCCACGACGGCGCCATACTCCACCAACACCGCCGCCAACGTCACGCGAAGAACTGGTCCAATCACGACGCCCGCTAGTTAGACGTCACCGCCCTGGCGGACCAATCGGAAATTTAGGATCAAACAAATGCCGCCGGTATCGGCGGTTCAAATTTTCTTAATGAGCGCCGTACGGCCCCGCGCTTTTGTTGTGTGTAAGCTAACTCGACTGCGTTGTTTAAATGCGCAAGTTGAAAGGATTAAGCTGCCTTGATGGGAGAGGCGGTTGAACTTTCTTCGCTGGTCGGCACGCCACAAGGGTGCTTTAGTAAATGCAGCTGCGAGTACGCGAGCATTCGCTTCTCAGAACCACATTTTCTACAAGCCGACGGCTTCTCAAATGGTAAAGCCCTGTCAAGTAAACCCAAGGACGCACCGCACTCTGGTCGTCCCTTCAAACCTGCTTTCTAATTTATTTGTATTTATTTATTTTTAAGCTTGAAGCCCCCCGGTTCCGCCAAAGAGGTCTCTTTCCTACTTCAGTAGCACGTGTTTTGGTCAGAAGCGTGAAAGAAGAGCGCACGTGCTCAACAGGCGTCTAAAATTGAGCAGTTCCAAGCAAGCGAGAAAGTGGAGGGGGATCCTTGCTGCTGGGGCTGGCGAATCTGATTACGATTAAAGCTCTGCTGCCCTTTGCTTGCAGCGGAGAACTCGCTAGACCAGCGGCGAAGCCGCTTGAAAGGGACCGGCCCTCCCTACATTTTTTTCTTGTGCGCTTTGTTGACTGCCTGCGGCAGGGAGGGGCGGCTGTGCTTTGAAGATCAAAGGCAAGTCGCCGCCAACGTTTCACACGCACGACGGCAACCCCCCCAGGGGAACCAACACGTTGAAGAACATAAACAAAAACACAAAAAGTCGCAACCGCTCTTAGCGACGCCTGGTGGCGACAAATGTGGCTACTTCAACATCTTTTATTTCATTTTGGCTGTACGCCCGCTTAATGCGAACTCCCGTTTGCAACGAGGTTATATATGCTTGAATTACAGCGCACTCCGGAAAACGCTAGCCTAGTCAACAATCGAATTCGGAGTTTATCGAGGCGTGTTCAGAAAGTAACTTGCGATTGCTGGCGTGAAATTCGCTACAGCGCGTAATCTACTGACGTGAACTTGATTCTAATTGCGCGAGTAATCGCATTGGCCTCCCCACACGAGTTTGAAGTAAATAAGCTTGATCAAATGGTATCGAAACGTGCGGTGCTTTTAACAAGCCGCTACTGATCCAGTAGCAGACGACATATTTTCTCACCTGCTTGTTTATCTTACGCTTTCTACCTGTATGCGATAACAGTTGATAACGCTCCATCGAACCCAAAGGTGCAGTCCTTGGTGCAGTGCATAGCGAGAGCGCCAGGAAAGCAGGCATAAAGTTTTTATCTATTTTTTATCGACGGGTAGGATTCGGTTCGACTTCGCGTTTGGCTCGATCTCGGCAGATCTCGGACTCCCGCACGTAAACATGGCTGTTTCCCGTATCACCGTCGAACTTTTCTATGATGTCATCTCTCCTTACTCCTACCTGGCGTTTGAAACCCTAATGCGCTACAAAGCACCGTGGAACCTGGACCTCAAACTGAAGCCTTTCTTCCTGGGCGGCGTCATGAAGGAGTCGAACAACAGACCTCCGGCGCTGGTGCCGAACAAGGCGTCCTACATGATGACCGACCTGCGTCGGCTCTCCGCTTACTACGGCGTGCCCATAAAGACGCCCGACTTCTTCCTCGAGTTCATCGCGACCAAGTCGACGATCAAGCCGCAGCGGTTTCTCGTCGCGCTCGACATGAAGTACCCGCAGCACGTGGAAGAGGCGTCGCGAGGATTTTGGAAGCGCTTCTACCAGGACAACAAGGACATCGCCGAAGAGGACAGCGTAACGGAGGTCGGTCGCGCCGCGGGCATGCAGGAGGACGCGATTAAGGACGCCCTAGCCATGATCAAGGAGGACAGAGTCAAGAAGGCGCTACTGGAAAACACGAAGTTGGCGGTGGACGAATACGGCGCGTTCGGCGCGCCGACCATCGTGGCGCACGTAGCGGGAAAGCCTGAAGTTTTCTTCGGTAGCGACAGGTTCGAAGTGATGGCGCACGTCATGGGGAAGAAATGGCTCGGTCCTAAACCGGCCGAAGCAGCGAAGCTGTGATGTGTGTGCGCAATTTTATACATGTGTCGAGCACGGGGACGTTTCTTTCTGGGCCAGTCTGGAGTGCGCGCATTGCGCATGCTCAGTGTCAACCGGAAGCGAGCGCGCGCTCGGTTGGCACTGAGCATGCGCACTCCGTGTGCCTACCGTCTTAGATGAACAAATTTTTGCGTGATTAATGTGCGAATTCACTTGTGTATAGATGATATTGAACCGCAATGTCTTGTGTTACTGTGGGACTTAGCGCCATTCGTGTGCCCTGCGCCTGCGCGGTGCCAACCGGAAGCGAGCATGTATATTCCTTGCGTGTCAACCACAATGTTAGATGAAATGATTAATATATGAATTTCCAATTTTTAGCTCAAGTGTGTGCAAACCAGAAGGTATGGCTTACTGTTGGTATGGTCGTTATGAATTG
This sequence comes from Rhipicephalus sanguineus, assembly GCF_013339695.2. Classification (NCBI taxonomy): domain Eukaryota; kingdom Metazoa; phylum Arthropoda; class Arachnida; order Ixodida; family Ixodidae; genus Rhipicephalus; species Rhipicephalus sanguineus. The sequence continues at coordinate 127,193,353 of NC_051182.1, forward strand.
CACTTCATGCTCGTGATAAGTTTCAGTCAGTTACGACAGCCACATCAGTGAGCTGCAGGATATATTGAACTAAGTTTTATGCAACTGTTAATAGCAGCACAAAGATGTGGGATGGATAAACAACAGCTCGTTACCTGTCTATTGTGTCAGCTGTTTTAATGAGCAACATACTACGTGCACTGATGTACTGAAGTGTGCACATTGGGGCTTATGGTGAAACTACTTATACAGACTACAAACATTTTTCTGTACTACTTGGCCCCAGTAGAACTTTAGCACCAGTATATTGATGTGTATATTTTTGTACCCATGTTGAAATATATCTTGTTCAAATTTTAATAAATTGCTGCTCTACTGAGAAAATTTGCAGTTGCTTGTGCAGGATATCACCTTAGGCTGAAACTTTCTACGATTGCGATAGTTCTCAATTTTCTACTAGATCTCAAGAACAGAATGTTAGTCAACAGATTTGTACCAAATTCAACTGTTAATTGCATTGACATACAATGCAAGTAGAGTTCTGGATATAAAAAGCAGTCAATTTGTTTAAGAAAGCTGAAGTAAATTGCAAGCATAGCCCTTAGACCGTCCTATATGTAATATTCCAAGGCCGAACACCTTTCAATATTAGAATGCAAAGGTGAAATGCAGAAGCTTGATAGTCAAAGGTTTTCAAAATGCTTCGTGGTGGAATCCAAGCACACAGAACCAAGAAAGCATAAATGTAAAGCATCAGCAGAGACACAGCTTGCGTTACACGTTACAAGACAAGATGTTAGTAGGAGACTTAACATAGCACCTGCGTTCAACGTTTCATGGAAGTTCCATGTCACGGTGCACACAGTTATGATCCAATGAGGCGAAATATCTACGAGAAGCCTCCACAAATTTTTCTGCAGCGAACAGTCTTCTGCAGTCAGGAGTCTTAGTGCAGGGTTTTTATTTCTTTAGGCTCGGCCTAACTAGTTTCCCAAATGTGTTGCTTCGTTGGAGTCAAGCCCAACCAAGCCATTTAATGTGCTTGATCCTTCAACAACAGTATGCCCATAAACAATCGGCTGTTTTAGCAGGTTGGTTGAGCACAGGCAATTTTTTTGGCATTAAAGGAACACTAAAGTGAAACAATTAGTTTTTACTGATAAATTATGTGGTGAAAACAATAATGAATGTCAAAAGTTCGAAACTTTCTCGCCGAAATCTCCAATGACAATGTCGCAGACTTCAAGGTGTCTTTTCGTATTTTGGCTGTGCTGGCTCAATTAAATTTCCTGAAACTTTGTATCCTAAGTATCTGGCTCTTTCAGAAGACAATGTACTTTAATTTTACCGATTAGGAACTACATGGGTCCTAGCTGATGCTGTCAAAATATATGACGTCACGTCGACTGGCGCAGGAAGGTCACGGTGCCATTGCCACCCACATTTTCTTTTGCATATTTTCTCACTTATTGAGCGTCTTCATGCAGCAAGTGTGGCGTTTTTGATATTGTGAAAGAGGAATTTACTAGTAGAAAACATTGCTTTTCTGTTTAATATCCCTTTAAAAGAAATTTAGTGCAGTGCCATTTCAAGTTGGTGTAATGGCTGTATTTGTGATAATTAGGGATGGGCGAATATTCGAACGAATATTAGAGTATTCGAATTCGCTTCGATACGAATTCATATTATTCGAAATTTCGGAGTATTCGAAATGAACGAATATATGGATGTTTGACCGCACGTAACCCCCTGTAAAGGTGGTTTCACTGCAGCGTCGGGTTGCTGTGCCGTGAAACTACCTATCTAGAGGGGAATCTGCACTGCCGCGAAGCCACACTTCAAGGTTAAATGTATATATATTTTTTAAAGTTTAACAGCGTGTTATATGGGCTTATATGCGCTAAGTACAGCAATTTTTAACTTGTATTGTACCACTTATAACTCGCACCCTACTGCTATTCAAATTTTGATACCATTCAAGGTTTCTTCCACTTCGTTACAAACCAACGTGACATTCACTCATACCTAGTTCCAATTCTTAAAAATATTGTGCAAGAGTCATGAAGAAAATGCTCAATTTTTCTTAATAATATGTGGTGAGTACTATTCGATTCGAAATTATTCGACCAAATCACTATTCGCTTAATTCGAATTCGCTTCGAACCTCAAATTTACTATTCACCCATATCCCTTGTTCTGCATCTTTCCTCGCTCCTATCCAAGCTGATTAAAAGCAATCAGATAAAAAAAAAGTCGGTGTAAGCCAAGGATGTGGCAACCTCCTTGGTTTAAGCCTAATCCCACATAAGCAAGATTTTAACCATGAACCTACCCAGGGGCGTAGCCAGAAACATTTTTCTGAGGGTTCTGACCTGCCTTTATCTATGTTCATGCGGTGTATGGGTGCACGCACGTATATATAAACATACAAAATGTAATAAATTCAGCGGGGGGGGGGGGGGGGGGGGATGAGCCCCCACACCTCCTACTGGCTTCGCCACTGAACTTATCGCTTAAAATGTTCGTTTTCTTCCGGTTCGGCCCAGACCATCTTGGTTCTTCCACATGTAATGACCGCAGAGAAAATCTGAAAGGAAAAGGGTGGCCCACAAGGGTTGCGATCGAGAAGCTCTTTACCAACTCATCAGGCATGTCATCCTCCAAGCATACGGCGAGATTTCGTGGGCAGACGCCGGGACGATTTGACTATTTGAAAAAAAAAAAAAGAATTAATTATAGGTTTTCCTACAAGCTTTCTTTCTTATTTCTTTTTCAAACCATAAACTCGTTCGCAGACTACTTTTTTTTTCTATCAGAGTACGTACCCTCTCCTCATGGGGGGGGGGGGGGGGGGGGGTTCTCTGTGTATCGGTACTTTCCTAGCGACATGTTCCCCGATCAGCGTGCGTAGGATGGGGGTTGACTGTATGAAGTAATTTTTAAAAGACTTCGAGGTGTAGACGTCTGTACTGAAAGGGGTAAGTGTCACTTGTGAACCCATTGTTCCTCACCAAATTAACATTCGCGCTCCTAGTCGGCAGACAAAGTCGCTTTCTCAGAAGTGCTTGCTGAAAACACGTGCAGCGGACTTCGGTTCATTGCCCTTTCTAAGCTTTGCCTAGTGCGTGTAAGGTGCATGTAAGGTCATGCCGACTGAAGCGCCAGTGGACCAGTGGTGGCGAACTTGCTCGTTACTCTCGGGACAGTGAGCAGACGTCTGCCGTAGGTTACTACGTCGTTGTGCGTGTGTCGTCTCCGCGTCGTTCACGTTTTCGGAGTGAAATAAGCAGTGTCCGACGCATATGTGCGGTCGCCGAAGCTTCAAGATATGTCAAAGAACAATTGCTGTGTGGTGGGGTGCTCAAACACCTACAAAAACTCGTCTGCAACGCGGTTTTACTCATTCCCCGCGAGGCCTCACGAACGGGAACGACGGAAACAGTGGATCGCCGCCGTTCGTCGGGAAAGGTGAGCCCCTTCACTACTATTCTTTAATGCTTCGCTGCTTGCTCCCACGCTTTCGTTCTGCGGCATCGGTGTTTGATGTACTCGATCATGTTGACACCGGGAAGCGACGAAGGTTATCACTGCCTGCCCATGTTTTGGTTCGGTTCGACTGTAGTGCAGAGTGCAGGCTTTTCGCTGAGGTTCGACGTAAATTTACCGTGTTGAGGGCGCACTGCTTTGCAAGTTCATCTAGTTGCGCGTTAAGGCGGCGGTCTCACTCCGGCGGCACGAACACGTCGTTTTTGTCACTTTTCCAACCGACGCGGCGGCTGTTCTCCGTGCTTTATATAGTTGACTTATATATCATTGAAAAGCTTGATCTTTGTACTTTTCAAATATATTTATTAAAAACAAGTCAACCATTAGTATTTGGGGATGGATAGCCAAGAATAAGCGCAAGTTACACGGTTTTGGCTGACTGTGCCTCAGCAGTGACCATTTTTTAAAAAATCTGCTACAGTTACAGCACTGTTCTTTGCGCAGCACATTCAAGACATATTTACCTATTTTCTCAACGTAGCAAATTGATGTTGGACTTCTACTTTTTTGTTGCTGAGCTTTTGAAAAACAGCCAAATTTAGTAACCTTCCGCAGCAGATTGTCCAGTAACTATTCGCTAGAGAAAGTTCATTTTCGGGGCGTATGTAGAGGATAAGATTTTCCGTCTGAATACCCAATTTCATCGATGTGCACGTGCTACTTTTAATTATATTCACCTAAAGTGGGCGATATTCTCAATATAGGGACCTACCGTGGCCCATTTTCGTGGGAAAGCTACTGAAGTTCCATGGCCGAATTTGCACGTAGAGAAAACTATAGTCCCCGATCTATTTCCTGGACCTAGCGGTTTTTTCAATAAAGCAAGCCGAAATGCCGATACGAAGCTCGTAAACTGTCTTAATTTTTCATGCTGAAAACGTCAACAAAAAGTGGGTACTCTTCAAACTGGCTGAAATCTCCGCATGCATAGCTTAAAATATAATAGTTACGGTCTCCTTATAATTATACACACTAATCACACACAAATACTGCAGGAAACTGAGAAATCTGCATTATCCCTATCAATACAACGAAAATCTTCACTCTAGCGCCACCTAGACGGACAACACGAAAGCGCTGCATTGGAAAGCTCCCCGTCTCCCGACTGTGGCGTTCGAAAACCATTTTACTTCAGGGGAGAATGTCAACTTCAGACCATGCCCCAGCATCGCAAGTCTCTCTTTGTCTGCCTTTCAGACGGCTGCGCGGGAGAGCGTGAAAGCAATGTGTGAAAGCATGGGCGCCTTGGGGGGTGCAAAGCCGTCTTGCATCGCGGCTGGGGGAGGGGGGGGGAGGAGATCTGGCATAGCTTGGGTGGGGGCAAGTGCCGGTGTGGCTGGAGGGGGGCAAATGCCGATTTTGCACAGAGAGTATGGGTGAGCGTCGTCAAGTGAAAAAAAAAAAAAAGCCGTACTCTTCGGAACGTCCCCCTCGTGTGCGTGCGTATGTTTGTGGCCCCACTCGGGCGACCACTAAAAACGAGGGGTGTGCAACGGCAGACAAAAGAAAGCAGAAAAAACGGGCAGTGCGCGTGCGATGCGAGGGAACTGAGTAGATCTGCGTGGGCGAAGTAGTTTTGAATAGCACCTCAGCTTTCCTGTTCTTTCCTTTTTTAGAAAAAATGTCGTTTTCCAGAGGTGTGGTTTGCTGGGCTTGTTCATATGAATCCACAGCAATAACATCATAAATACGAGATAGGCACACATATATAGGAATGACACGACAACTGTTTTGTACTTGCTGCGTGTTCCTTTCTGCCACTGCTAACAAACTAAACACCGCAGAGTTAAATAACTAAATTAACAATTAAACACAATTAAGATGTATACCTCCGCTTCTAAAAAATGTAGGCCACTCGAATTTTTTGGTACCGGCTTCCTTTCCTTTATGCGTCGCAGCATTTTACCCGGGCCAAAATGCGTGAGCGCGAAAGTAACCCTCCCGTTCAAACTGGGCTTGCTGTGCTCTGTTGTTGCTAGATTAGGCTACAAGCGGAAAATTGGCAGGATCGCTCGCTCCGATTCGCCGTCTATCATATACTTTGGCAAGTATGCATCGGACTGTTTCGCTTCAGGACGTGGGTTCGATTTCCGCCTACGACAGGCGCATTTCCATGGCAACGAAATCCAGGAACACCCGCGTAATATTTCCGTGCACTCTAAGTGTTCAGGAGTGCCCCATAGCGGTTTCTCATAATTACATAAGGCTAGCTCCAAGGGGACGCGGGCGTTGCGAACTCTTCACTCTGAGTCGGAACACCGTGCAACAAGGCGCTCGCGTGGTTACCCTGCCTCCGCCCCGCTTCTATCACGCGCACTTAGACAGCCAGCGGTTACAGTAGGAACTGCGAGCTCACTTTGCGTATTTTCTTGATTCATTGCTCTGCTTTGAATGATGTACTTTGGGGTGTGGAACGCGGTTTTCTGTCAGCCCAGTATCGACAAACTTCACCTAAATTTGTATACCTGTTTGCTCGAATCACAAATAAAGTTTATATAAAAAGCCTTAGTGGTAGCTTCGGCCGTATTTGCGGTCCCCCTGTGGCATGTGCGGGCACATATTCATTGGGATTTTCCGAATGGTCTACTCTACATCTCTTCTGGCACTTGGATTTGTATGTTTCGGCCCTAAATAGTAGGCCTCCTAAGTTTTTTTATTTCTTCAGTAAACCTCCTCAGCAAGGTTTACAAACGGCAGGGTGGGTGGCATACATGCGTGATACGCTTGGTCCCGGTTCGTTCGCTGCTGTATATCCTGTGCGCAGAACCATATCGGGACTACGC